>NC_058134.1:189368386-189431191 GCF_016433145.1 Gracilinanus agilis
AAACCCTTAACTTCTGTGTATTGGCTCCTAGGTGGAAGAGTGGTAAGGGTGGGCAATGGGGGTCAAGTGACTTGCCCAGGGTCACACAGCTGGGAAGTGTCTGAGGCTGGATTTGACCTAGGACCTCCAGTCTCTAGGCCTGGCTCTCAATCCTTTAAGCTACCCAGTTGCCCCCTAAAATGATTTCTTTTCATATCAAGCCATTGGTAATGATAAATTCTTGACTCATTGCCAGCCTGATAGCTTTCCATTACTGTTCCTGAGTTGTTTTCATGCCCAAAGAAACCCCAGCGAATGTGTTCTCTCTTTCTCTATGCTCTAGGAAATTAAAATAAGTCAACCCCTTTCTCTGTCTCTGTCTCTCTTTCTCTTTGTCTCTGCCTCTCTGTCTCTCTGTGCCTCTCTCCTCTCTCTGTGTCTCTGTGTCTGTGTCTGTGTGTGTGTGTGCGCGTGTGTCTGTCTGTCTGTCTGTCTATCTGTCTGTCTCTGCCTCTCATTGGGTTCTCTGAAAGGCTGAGAGTACTCTGTTAAGGAAGAATTCTGGAAGGAAGGAGTTTCATGCTTCCACCTCCAATGCTCCCCCTTCAATCAGAGGTGAGAGGTGCAACACCACCATCAACAGTGTGCTCGTTAACACCTATTTACTGACTTCTTAAAAGAAAGCAAAAAATACAGAACAAGAAAGGAAATTCATTTCAAAATTGCTTTTAGAACGGGAGATGAAACAGAGACGACCCCAAAATGTTTTAATTAGCACATTTATAAAAAATTCCCCTAAATCTTATTCTAGTGCCTAATCAGGGTTTAGGGGTGATCCTGGTTTCATAATTTTTTTTATTGATACATTTTGTCTTCACATCACATTCATTTTCTTAAAAAAATCTATTTTTATTTTATTTTCAGGTTCACACTCTCTTCCGGAATCTCCTGTCTATCCCCCATATTCAGAAAGCGAAAAACCTTAAGAGAACAAAACAAAAACCCATTACAAACACACATAGTCAAGTAAAACAAATTCCAAATGTCCACATCACAGCCATTCCTTTCCTCTTCAGATTAAATCTTTCCTTAAGACAAAGAAAATCAACTAAGTGAAAATATTCATTATGGAGACCATGTCTTACAATGTATTTACAATACTCTGTCATTGCAGGTTAGGTAGCACAGCAGTTAGAGCACTAGCCCTGGATTCAAGAAGTTCTCTGAGTTCAAATCCCTCCTCAGACACTTACTGGCTGTGTGACTTTAAGGAAGTTTAAGGAACTGCTGTCTGTCTCAGTTTCCTCAACTGTAGAAGGAAGATAATAATATCATCTGCTTCCTTCATCAGAATGTGAGCTTTTTAAGAGCAGGGACCATGTTTTTTGCTTTTCTTTGTATTCCCATTGCTTTGCACAGAAACTGACACACATTTAGAATTTAGTAAATGTTTGTTGAGTGACTATTATATCATTGTCAAAGGCAGCTCTTAACTACAGAACTCTTTTGGTTTAGGTTAAATATCAGGATCAAGTGAGGCATTTGCAAGTCATTGAAGAGTTAATAAAAGGAAATTTTTGCTCTAACTAGCAACAAGGATCCAATGCTGCTTCATCTCTCTAGATGTGCATTTTGTCTCCATTTGGAAAAATATCTGGTTGTTAGGGCAGAAGATGATGAAGGACAAAGTGATTCGTGTGATCTTCAGAAATTCACCAATTTCTGAATGCCTACGTCTGGATTTTTTTTATGTCTTTATGGGACAAGGAAGTTTCACTGGGGAAGCCAGGGGCAATTATGTTCCAGGGACAGCTTTGTCCCTTTTGTGGGACCCTTGAAGATGCAATGATTGTACAAGCTGCGGGAGGCATCCTACTTGATGATGGCTAAGATGTCCGTGGATTGTTATCTTGTCTCTAAGCATGGATTCTCTGATCCTCTCAGAGGTAGCCTTCTTTAGACAATATAGATATAGAATAATAAGTCTCATCTTCACATCCCCTGCTGGCAAATGCAAGCAGACTTCTGGTGACCACCAATCTCTTAGTAGCACAAAGGGTTTCCTTGGGTAGAGCAATACTGGTGCATGCATTGAAACAATTAAGTAACTTCCAATGACCTCCAAAGGGTTTAGATTGAACTAGTCTCTCCTGTCCTTTAGCATTTGTTTCTTCCTGATCATATAACTTTGCGAAATCATTGAATCATTTAGTATTTTTTTGGGGGGGGTTTGGGAAGGGAATGTAACAACTTTATATTTTTTTTAATTTGGAAAATTCTACTTAATTAATTAATTTAGAATATTTTTACATGGTTACAAGATTCATGTTTTTTTCCCTCCCCTCCCCCCATCCTCTCCTGCAGATGTCATGTAATTCCACTGGGCTTTACATGTGTCATTGATCAAGGCCTATTTCCATATCATTGATATTTACATTAGGATGTTTGTTTAGAGTCAATATCCCCAATCATGTTCCCATCAACTCATCTGATCAGGCAGTTGTTTTCTTCTGTGTTTCTACTCCCACAGTTCTTTCTCTGCATGTGGATAGCGTTCTTTCTCATAAGTCCTTCAGAATTGTCCTGGATCATTGTATTGCTGCTAATAGAGAAGTCCATTACATCTGATGTAACAATTTTATTGAAACAAAAGAGCAGAGAATTTACTCAAAGGCTTGAAAGAAATGTGATGGAATATAGATACTTTTCCTTAAATGCAGGACCAAGTGTAGGACAGATTTGTTCTGGATGTTGTAGTCAGATAGGGTATGTCCATCTTCCAGCTGCTTACCTGTGGGGAATACCTTTTTTGTCTTGAATTTTGGCCATGAAATTCTCAATGGCATCACTGGGCTCCACTTCAAGGGTGATGGTCTTATCACCCTTATTTTTTTTTACAAAGATCTTGCCTCCCACCCTTGAGATAAAGGACCAAGTGCAGAGTGGATTCTTTCTGAATGTGGTAGTCAGAATGTGACCATCTTCCAGTTGTTTACCAGCAAAGATCAATCTTTATTTCTTCACAAACGTCATGATAATCATTTAATCCTAGAAAAGTCTTCAATTCCTAAAGCTTCTTTAGATGTTGTTAAGCTGTGGAGTGCTTCTATCTTCTCTGGAACAGTGTTTAGTTTTTATTGAGATGATACATTTCCAGACACTTTATAGGCCTCTATAAAATTGGCACTGAAGCTGTCAATTGATATCAAAATGTTTATTAGTTTTTTCTTATGTTCTTTCATTATCTTTCTTTTTTTATGCCTGATAAAAAATAACTTTATTGTTAATTACTACAAAAGTTCTCCATAATTTTATTTGTGTGGATACAATTTTCACTAACAGATAGCACTCCATCCCTGCCAGCTTAGTAATTACTTTTTCATGAATGACTGCAGCTAAAAAAATAAAAATTATCATTTGATGTCTATCCTTTTAGGAATGACTCAATTTGTGCATAGATAGTTCTTGTACAACAGTTATATATCTGCAAGCCCATACTCTGTCTTTAAATCTTGGCAGGACCTAACAAATATGAGTTGTTGTTGTTTTTTTAATCTTTTTTTTTTACAGGGATTAGAAATCTGGTAAGTCTCCACAAGGAGATAGATAACCACTGTGTAATATTGCAGAAGGACTGCTAAGAAAACGTAAAATGGAAATATTAACAGCTAGTCTGCTTTTATCACTACCATGATATATAATCTAAATAATATTTTGTCATTCTGTATGTCTTGCTTTTGCTTATTAATGGTAACATCATTTTTCTGCCAGTCTTCTTAAAGAGTATTCCAAAGACTAGCTAATAATTTGAGAACAGTACAGACTCAACAGCTATGTAAATGAGTAGGTGCCTAATAAGAAGACAATTGAGTAATGGGTTCTGAAAGAAAATTCAAAAGGCTACTTTTTCCATTCTTTGATGGTCATATAAGATAATACATTGTTCTTTTGGTTTTGCTCACTTCACTTTGCATCAGTTCATTTTCCAGGGTTTTCTGAACTCGTCTGGTTCATTGTTTCTTATGGTACAATGGTATTCCATTACAACCATATACTATAACTTGTTTATCCATTCCCCAAGTGATGGACAATGCCCTCAGTTTCCAACTCTTTGCCAGTATAAAAAGTGCTTCTAAAAATATTTTGGTACAGGTGGGTCAGTCCTTTTCTCTTTTTTCTGATCACTTTGGGATACAGACCCAGAAGTGGTATTTCTGGGTCAAAGGGTATGCAGAGTTTTGTGACTCTTTGAACCTGGTTCCATGTTGCTCTCCAGAATGGTTGGATCAATTCACCCTTCCACCAACAGTGAATTAGTGCCCCAATTTTTCCACATCCCCTTCAACATTTATCATTTTCCTTTTTGGACGTGTTAGCTCATTTGATAGGTGTGAAATGGTATCTCAGAACTTGCATTTCTTTAATCAGTAATGATTTGGACATTATCTTTTCAAAGACAACAACATCATTGAGGCATATCAATAGTTCCTTGTAGTTCAAATCTCTAACTACCCTTTCTATAAGTAATTGAAAAATGGCAAGAACTTTAGGGACATGTATTCAAATTGATAAAATCTAGTTGGGAAGATGAAAAATGTCTGTCTTCCTCTGCCAACTGAATCTGGCAGTATCTATTCTAATATATATAACATGGGAAAAGCCACTGGCTGCTTAGCACTTAGTTCAGGGCATTTTGAACTCATGGTTTGGTGCACTGGTCCATTTTTGTTCAATTCCAGAATCTGGTAGTCTACATATATCTGAAACTTCCAGATCTTCTTCTACACAACTAATATAGGTAGTCATAATGCTTAAAATAGTGCCTGGTATATACAGCGGTACCTTGATACACAAGCACCTTAAGTCATGAGCAGTTTGAGGTCTGAGCAGTCATGATGGGGATTTTTTGCTTTAAGTCACGAGCGGATATTTGAATCATGAGCTTCTGCCACCTTCCGCTAGATAGCCTGCTGAATGTTCGGTTTCACAAGTTATACAAGACCATCTCGTTTAGTTCAGTGTTTATCTGGCCATGGGAGCATCTATATTGAATTGCTTTTGCTTTCTTCTTTATTTTTGTCTTCATTATCAGTTTTTGGGGCAAATTTCTTAGTTTTTAACCACGGTTCCTGACGACAGAGGAACTGAAGAATTTACAGCAGCAGCATCATAGAGAGGTTTTACAGGAAATTAGTGGGAAGGAGCCTGAAGTAGATGAGGTAATCAGTACAAGCAAGAGGAAGGAAATGTTGAGGATTTCAGGAAAAATTAAATAGTTTGGCACACCCAGAAAAAGTTGCAACAGGTCGTGTGTTGGAGTTGGGAAATGACACTTGTTTCACACGTTATCATGTATAGAGAGTAAGTTATATTAAGTGATAGTGCACGGAAAGAAAACCTTCTCCACCAGCATCTTCAGCTGACCTTGAAAGTAAATAGCATTTTTATAAGCGAGCTTATTTCTTTATATTTTTTCTTATTATCTATAAATATATTTATTTGTTTTTTTCATATTTTCATATATAAAAGCATATAAAACAAAAAAAATCCGTGTGCTTTTTGGGGCCAGAATGGATTAATTGCATTTCCATTAATTTAAATGCAGAAACACAAGCAAATTGAGTTAAGAGCTTGGCCATGGAATGAATTAAACTTGTGTGTCAAGGTACCACTGTAGTAAATGCTTAATTAAAGCTTGAGGATGGATTGGTTGTACATATGAACTACTCGACTTTGTAATGATGGCAAGTACCTTTTCTTATGCTTCCTGAGATTTTCTATAAAAAATAAGGGGGAATACTCCATGACTACTCTCAAAAAGGCTGGGAGTCGATAAGGTGGATTCTGTTAGTTGCTCCTCAGGCACATTTAATATAACTCTCTTGCTATGAGAACATATTTATTTACTTACTGAGCTTCTCAACCATTCTTTCTATTTTTCAGGCACTCTAGAATACCCAAAGTCAAATTTCTCTATATGTGAATTGGAGAAATGAGTTTTCTAATGGTGATCTCTGTCTCCTTTATAAATGGTCACCTGAGATACATTGTCCAATACCACTAGGCATTTTGAATTCTCGGTCTTCATTATCACTTAGGCTTAGGAGTCTATTAGTCTGGATGGGATAGACCAATAAGCAACTGAAAACCAAATTTGATTTTTCAGTTTTCCATAGTTAATTACTTGGAAATAGCCTCTAACATATTAACTGTAAGTTCCCCTCTCAGCTTCATATATCACTCGTGCACATCAAGGCTATGGTTTTAACAGAAGTGAACTCGAACTTATCATCTGCCATCTATTCTTGTTTTTTTTTTTTTTTTTTTTTTTTTTTTTTTTTTTTTTGGCATGATGCAGTTTTGATCTCTGTTTCCAAGTCCGTTTCTCTTTCTTGGGAAAGTGGTTTGGTCCATTAGGTCATCTCACATCATTCTTACATAAATCCTAAACAAGTAGAGACTAGGTGATCCAGGGTAAACTCTTGTTTGCCATTAGTGGTCTATACTTGGGGAGATGTCTTAGAACCCTAGGGGTTATTTTCATTGGCATGCTCTCCAGATTGATTTTTATTAGTTCAGAGTACCAGGTTTGGAGGAAGGGGATGGGAAAGGGAGGCACATAGCAGAGGTATTAATACTCTAACCAAATGTTAAGTATGCTTTGCCATCCTTTTATGGAAAAATATTTCTGATTGAATTTGGAGGGGAACTGACCATTGGCTTGGTGAAGATTGACCATGTCCTAGA
Source organism: Gracilinanus agilis (assembly GCF_016433145.1). Classification (NCBI taxonomy): domain Eukaryota; kingdom Metazoa; phylum Chordata; class Mammalia; order Didelphimorphia; family Didelphidae; genus Gracilinanus; species Gracilinanus agilis. The sequence continues at coordinate 189,375,113 of NC_058134.1, forward strand.
CAGACATCCTTATGGAGATGATGGAAAAGAGAGATGAAGTTATATAAGGATATCTTGTTCACTTTGCTTATAACCCAATCTTTGAGAATTTATGTACAGGTCTTTGAGGACTTTTTTTTTTTTTACTGGAAAATTTTTTGGATTTTATCTTCTCTGAATGTTTTGGCATCTCCTTGACAATTCTTATACTGTAGCTACACTTTATGGCACATAACTTGGCTGGATTTACAGTGACAGTTTCCTCTTCTTTCCTTCCGTTTTTCTGTTTAAAACCCTTTTGAATAGATTTGTAAGACCCTTGGCACACATATTTTTACTAGCCATTGGTAGGCACCCTCCATCCAGTCTTGGGACAAGACCACATTACTCCTTTATTTTAAGCTATGGTCAGGAAATCCAAATTCTTTTCTCAGACACCATCTTTTCTACCAGCTGTTCACTCCCCAAATATAGAAAATAACAAACTATTTGGTTGATTAAAGTAATTCACACTAAAACTACTCTCCCAGATGGTATTTGTATTTTAAAGAGGAGTTTGCTAATGCTAGTGAATTTTTAATTCTTTGAATATGTATGGCAGATTTTCTTCTCGAGGTCAGGGGTGGGAGAAATTTTGTGAGTTCCTTTGTACCCCTTGTTTTCTCTGGAATGAACTCCATAATTTAACACTCTTCTAAAATTATGACAACTCCAGGTTAGAACATTTGGTCTAGTCTAAACAAAAGAAAGCATAATGTAGTGGCATGAACAGTAGGAGCCTGAGGACTTTGGTTCTAATTCTTGATTTGTTATTTACTAGCTATGTCTTCATGGAAAAATCAATTGCTTTTTTGAACTTTAATTGTCAAATTTGTTAAATGAAAACACACTAATCTAAAGCTTTGAGGAGGCTTAATTATATATTCTTTTAAGGTCCCATCTAGCTTTAAAATGTATAGATGCTATTTAGACTTCTCTTTCACCTTGGTAAAAAGCACTATAGAAAAATAGAGTCTTGGACTTTGAGTAAGGAAGATCTGAGTTCAAATTCTAACTCTAACACTTACTAGTTCTTTGACAACGGACCAATCACTTATCTTTCGTGAATTTCTACTTATTCTACTGAATGGAAATAATACAACCAATTTAGTCAATATCTACCTAATAGGGTTGTTGTGAAGCTGAAATGAAGTTGAAATATAATATATGTAATGAAGATAATAATCACAGGCCCTCAATTTGCTTGAGTGGAGCATTTCCCATGAAGTATGCATAGGGCCAAACAGATGCTTAGGACACTCGTGGTGCTATATGTCCCCTACCATCTTGCTAAAAAGCATGCATGACCAAGAATTTTTGGATGGTCCTATGGTCTGCAGATGGTCTTGTATCACCACCATTCTCTTTTCTTTTACAGGTAAAGGCCTTTCTTCTCTCCTTTTCAACCCCCAATAATGAAGAGGAGCTGCTTTATTCTATCCCAAATGAGTGAAAACAGTTGGATGCTCCAGATGAAAACACCTGTGCTCTATCTAGTTCTCATCCTCTGTGGCTTCTGGAAGAGCCAGAGGCACTACATGTATATGAGGTACCATATAAATGTCAACTGTGATTATCACTATTCTGAAGATGACACCAAAGCTGGGAGATTTCTCTATTTGGTTTACAAACATCCATCAGGGTTAAAGGGTATTGAAATAGGAGGTTAGGGAGTAGAATGCACTTATTATTCTTCCTTTAACTTAACAGATATAACAATTGGATTTATATATTCTTTGTTGAAAAATTGAACATGAACGTTGTAACATGACTAAACAAATCTTTGCCCTGGGAATAGAAGAATGTGAAGTGGAAATGATAAAAAAATTTATTCTGGAAAGGTAAGGTGTTTTGACCCAAAGTACTTAAAAAGACTTTGTTTTTATTTTCAGCCAATAGACTTCAGCCTCTAAAATTTACATAATATTGTACCAGAATATTAACTTCCATTATTTATGAATCTCTTGAACTTTGCAAGGATTTCCTGACAGTTGAAAGATTACAATTTTAAAGATAGTTCATCTTATATCATAAATAACCCAAAAGGTCACCCAATATTTTCTAATAACATCAGAAGGCAGTGTTTGATGCTGAAAGAGTTCACAAGCACTTTGAAAGAATTTTCTACTCAGACACTTTTCTTCTCTCTTGAAAGTGAAAGTGCAAGTTTTTTCTTCTACACTAATATTTCTTTCTTATTTATTATGGTAAATTCTTATGTTTTGGAATTTTTTTTCCTTTAAACCAGTGATTCCCAAAGTGGGTGCTACCGCCCCCTGGTGGGTGCTGCAGCGATCCAGGGAGGTGTTGATGGCCACACTTTTTTTGTATTACATTCTATTCTGAGTTCAATAAATAGTTTCATAATTTCCAGGGGGCACTAAGTAATATTTTTTCTGGAAAGGGGGCAGTATGCCAAAAAAGTTTGGGAACCACTGCTTTAAACAAACACATGGAAAATTGGCTAAACATACACATAAGGTTATTTTATAATATACATGTACTATTTACACATACTTATTATATCATACATGTCCTTTTTAAGTGATGTTGAAATTAGACTAAGGAATTACCTTCACTAAAATTTTATATTGGCCAAAAATGATGTTAATCTATGAAATAACTATTATAAATTTAATACCAAAAATAATAACAGCTAATAATAATGATAATAGCACTCTAAGGTTTGCAAAATGGCTAACAAATATTATTTTTTTGATTGTCACTACAATCCAGAGAGGTAAGTGTTATTATTATTTTTATTGTACAGATAAGGAAACTGAGGCAATCAATCAATAAACCTTTATTAAGAATCTGCTATGTGTCAAGTTACATGCTAAGCATTGTAGATACAAAAAAGAGGCAAAAAAAAGAGTCCTTAGGGGGCAGCTAGGTGGCTCAGTAGATAGAAAGCCATACCTGGGGAAATCCTGGGTTCAAATCCGGTTTCAGATGCTTCCTAGCTATGTTACTCTGGGCAAGTCACAACCACAATTGCTTAGCCCTTACTGCTCTTCTGCCTTGGAACTGATACTCTATTGATTCTAAGACAGAAGATAAGGGTTTTAAAAAAGAGAGAGTCCCAGACCTCAAAGGACTTATAATTTAATGAAGTAGATGAAGATTTATTGATACTTCCAATGTCACATAGCTAGTAAGTTTATGAAGATTTGATTTAAGATTTTCTTGACTCTAGGTCTAGCCCTCTATCGCCTGTGCCACCGAGTTTTATATGATGTTATTTTTCTGATCTCTTTTGCCAACAATTCTATTTACAGGCATATAGGTAATAACTGACTGCACAGAGTTAAAATGGGCAGATACTTTGTAATCCTTATAGTGATATGTTAGTACAGTGAAAAGAACACTGACTCTTTTGTGAACCGATTCAACCATTCTGGTGAGCAATTTGGAACTATGCCAAAAAGGCTTTTGAAATGGGCATACCCTTTGACCTAGCAGTACCACTACTAGATCTGTGTTCTAAAGAGATAAAAAAACAAAAAAAAAAGAAAAGGATCTATATGCACAAAAATATTTACAGCAACTCTTTTTGTGGTGGCAAAAAAATTGGAAATTGCAGACGTCTATTAATTGAGGAATGGCTGAACAAGTTATGCTATATGATTGTTAATGGAAAGTATTATGCCACAAAAATCTGTAAAGACTTATGTAAACTGATGCAAAGTGATATGAGCAGAACCAGGACATTGTACACAGTAACAGAAAAAATGCACAATGATCAATTAGAATAACAGAGCTATTCTTAGCAATACAACAATCCAAGATGACTCTGAAGAACTTATCATAAAAAATGCTATCTACTTCCAGAGAAAGAAATGGAGTCTGAATGCAGATGAAAGCATGCTTTAAAAATCTTTTCTTGGGGTTTTTTTGGTATTCGTTCACATGAATGATATGAAAATATATTTTGCATGACTACACAAATAAATCCTATTTCAAATTGTTTGCCTTCTTAAGGAAGGAGGAGGGGAGAAAGGAGCGAATTTGGAACTTGAAAAAAAAAAGAATGTTAAAATTTGTTTTTATATGTAATTGGGAAAAATAAAAAAGGACAATGACCCTGGAATCAGAGAACCTCTGTTCAAATTTTCTGCTATCTACTGTGACTTTGGATAAGTTGTTAAATCTTTGTTGGCTTCGGTTCTTCATTTGTAAAATAAAAAGATTTGATTAGAGAGCCTTTGAGGTTTCTTCTAGCACTCTATCTATGATCCTATAAACACTAAGCTTTCTCTTTCTTTCTCTAATTAATTTTAATTTAAGATGTAGTAGAACTAAATTTATCTTCTTAGATAATAATGTTTCTTCGTCATACTGTTTTGGCAATAATACTAAACTCCATATACTCCCTTGCTATTGAAGTATATTTATAGTCAGATACAGAATGAGAGTTAATATTGTCTAATCTTAGCAGGAGTTTGTTACATTTAATTTACATTTAGCCTTATTGAACTTACAATTTAAAGCATAATTTTCTCCATTTAAGCATATCTACTGGTAAAATAAAAGCTATCATTCAAAGAAAATGTTTACTAAACCATTTGTTTTGACTTTCTACTCTCATAGTTATTTAGAGACGCTAAAAACCTTCTAAGGTCTTTCCCAAATCTACATTTCTAGTACAGGTGGCACAGTGGTTAGATAGGGTGCTGAATCTGGAGTCTGAAGAACTCATAGTCCTATGAGGTAAGTGCTATTATTATCCCCATTATACAGATATAGAAACTGAGGCAAACAGAAGTCAAGTGATTTACTCAGAGTCACACTCCAGTAACTGTCTAAGGCCAAATTTGAACTCAGTTCTTCAGACTCCAGATTTGCATAGTATTTACTATGTGCCAGTACCTTTTTATTTTACATTTTACATTATTAGCTAATCATTTATTATCATATGAATTCTCTACTAATCACTACATTTTATACTCCCTGATTGCAAAATATGATTTACAGCATAAAATAGATTTGCATGCTATTTGATGATCTGTTCCTGAGATTGATATGAAGGTGTCTATTTTCCTAAAATCGACAGAGACATAATTTTTACTCAGGATATCTTTTCTATACCACTTTACCCTTCATTTGGTGGCAGCTTGGGCTGCCACTGAATGACTAAAGCCGAGTCATATGACTAATCTAGAATGAAACTGAGATTGTTGTTAAAATATTATTTCTGATGTTTCAATGGAGTTAGCCTAGCCAGTAACAGTCAGCAATAGGTCTTTTTTCCAAATAGCAGAAGAAGCTGTGGCTCATATTGGATTCAGCGTCAGGAAGACCTGAGTTTGAATCTAACCTATGGCATTCCTTAGTTGTGTGGCCCTGGGAAAACCCCTTAACCTTTGATTACTTGAAAAAAGATCCCCTGGATCCATTGGAGAAGAAAATGGCAAACCATTCCAGTCTCCTCATTAAGAGCCTGAAAAACACAGCTCTACTGGTCATTCAAGATCGTAGTATTAGAGAATTTTGAGCTAGAAAGGAATTTCCTCTGACTCTGTTGTGGTGGATCCAGGGATGCCAATGGTGCTTTATGCTCATTTTTATTTTTATTTTTTTATGATTTTTCCATCTATCATTTGGCAGAAGAGAGGCAATGTTGCATAGCAGATAGAAAGATGGTCATAAAGTTAGTAGGCTGGGTCTCAAATCCTGCCTCTGACACATAATGTATATGTATGACTCTGTGTAAGTCACTTAATCTCTTAGTGCCCCAAACAAGTCTTTAGGGATAGAAATTGCAGATCTGTATGATTTTTTACAAACTTTGCTTCCTTTTTTCCATTCTGCCATACTTATTGAAAAACAAGTGAGGACCACCTTGAACTAAGGACTGTACTACCATTTTGATTGTTTTCATGGGTTGCCATGGCTACCAAATAGCCAAATTATTGATGATGGGCTTCTTCAGGCTTATCCTTGGAAAGCAGAATAGTCTTTTGTTGAGACCATACTTGAAAATTTTCCATCAAGGTAGAACCTAATAGAACTTGTTCACCATTGGCATATCTTGTAGGATTCTGTCCCCTTAGGGTCACAATCCCTGAAGTGAACAACTATTATTTTATTAACACTTTCCCTCCTTCTGTTAGCTTCCAAGCCTTATTTTCTTCTGACATTCTTTTGACTGGTGATAAAGGAGGGAAGTAGGACTGAAATACTTCTATACTCAGAAAACTGCCATAATGCCAAACTAGCCCCAGAATAGGGATTGAACTTTTTAAAAGTATTTTTTAATGGATTCTTTTATCTTTTTATTGTCTAAATTTCTTAGTATATTTCTTCACCTCTCCTCCTAAATTTCCCAGATTATACTTTTCCTCCTTTTAGGGTACTATCTCATCTAACAAGGAACATCCCATCAATTAATTAAGTAATTAATTTGCTTATTTGTTTGTCTATTCATTCATTTATTCATTTATTTACTTATTTATTTATTTATTCACTTATTTATTTATTGGAGAAAAAAAGTTATTTAATTAACTGATTTAGAATATTTTCCCATGGTTTCATTATCCATGTTCTTTTCCTGCCCTCTCCCTCCCACCCCATCCAACGAGTAATTCTACTGGGTTTTACATATGCCATTGATCAAGACCTATTTCCATATTATTAATATTTGCATTAGGGTGATCTCTTAAAGCCTACACCACTAATCATATCCCTATTGAACCATGTGATTGAGCAGTTGTTTTTCTTCTGTATTTCTACTTCCACGGTTCTTTCTCTGGATGTGAATAGTAAATAGCATTCTTCCTCATAAGTCCCTCAGAATTGTCCTGGGTCATTGCATTGCGGCTATTAGAGAAGTCCATTACATTCGATTGTGCCACAGTGTATCAGTCTCTGTGTATAAGGTTCTCCTGGTTCTGCTCAACAAGAAACATTTTGAATGAAAAAGAGAAAAAAGAAAAATCAGAAAAGCCTATGTTCTATGTGTGGACCTCTTCTAAATAGTGAGGACTTGTTTAAAAAATTATTTTGATAATTGCATTTCAACATAATTGGTTCACTTTATAATGCTATGTATCTAGTTTTATGCATTTGAAAACATTATTGTGAGGAGTCCATAGGCTTCATTCACTAGACTGCCAAAGGAGTATGTGACACAAAAAGGTTAACACTTGCAGAGAAAAGAAAAAGAGAAATTGGTAATAGGGTTTGTGTATGAGGAGAAATGAATGAATCTATCTTCTATTTTATGAATCCAATGTACAGGTATTCCCCAATGGTTTAGAAAATAGGATGAGTTACCTATAGTGTATAACCTAGGGATAAGATATGTGTAGTAATCAGGAGCCAATAGAATGAGTTTCTTGCAGTTTTGAGGTTTTCTCAGTGTAGGGTATAAAACTCCTTTTTTAGGACAATCTCAACTGCAAAAAACCTACAGTAAGCAGCATCAATGCAGGTTGAGTCAGGGAACAGAAGCCAGGGAGACAGAATTTAGGAGTGGGGATTCCAGAGTCTAGATCCCTTGAATTTGTGCTTTCCTGAGTGGTTTCCAGTGGGTTTAGTTGCTTCTGGGGGAGAAGAGATACTGGATCAGTGGAGGTAGGTGGGTAGTAAGGGCTTTTAGAGGTGGAAAAGAGATAGCTAGGCATAATGGCAAATTCTTCTGTTCTAAATGTGAGACTAGCAACCAAGAAACTGGATTATTTATGAGTGGTGGGTCCTCCTCCCCTAACTCCCCCCATTCTGCATGACTGAGTAAGCGAGGGGAAAGTAGTGAGGTAACAAGGAGGTTGTATTTTCTGGTTCAGGAACCCCAAGAGATACCATTAGTCCTATGCTATGTATAGAGGGGAAGAGAGTCATGAAGAGATAAGATTAGAATTGAACCCCACTTCTTCTATTTCCACCCTTGGCATCAACCTTTTTTTCCTAAGGTATCTGAATATGTTGCCTTCTTCTGCACTCCTGCTGTTAGAAGTCTGATCCAAGCAGCTCATTATAGATTACCTAAAATATTCAGAAGTCTCAGAGAGGGAAAAGAGTATTTTGAGTAGCAAAATAAAAAAAAATATTATAGAACTTTTTAAAGATCCTAAGTATACTACTTAGTTAGGTAATTTGTAAAATGATATTTTCCATGGGCTTTCTAACTTAAAAATCTTGAAAGAACAAAACGTACATAAAATCTATAGTAATTAAAGCTGAATTCACAAGCTAATAAGAGAGAATATCTGCCTATAATAAATGCCATATGAAATAACATTAGAGAATTTAAATATTTAAAGATTTGTCTCAGCATTTCTACCCCAGCATACCCTGGACCAAGTAAAATCATTGCAAGCAACCTCATAGGCTTCTGTTTTGGGTTTTAGCTGTTGGGATCCCTGCATAAGTTTCCCTCTGGCACTGAAGTGTTATGACTCCCCATATATCCACAAGAGCCAGAAAACATGGCTTGTAAACTACATGAAAGAAAGGGAAACCTGCCATTGGTGCTAGAGCAACACTGAAGAACTGGCTAAAAGGAAGCTACCTGTCAGTCAATCAATAAACAAATTAAGTACCTACTATGTGCCAGGCACTGAACTACTGGGGATACAAATATACACGAAAACAAAGATACTCCCTGCCTTCTAGGAACTTACAGTCTAATGGAGGACAAAATACATGAAGAGAAGCATAATGAGATTTCTCAGAGAAGGAAGGCATGATGGAAATTTCTTAAGTCTAAAAAGCAGCAAAGCTGGTGGGAAGTTCCTGTAGGAGTGAAGACTGGAAATCCAATTGGATCCAATCATTTCCCAGTGGTGTTAGGTCTCAAGCACATAAGCCAATATATATATCTATATATCTATGTATATATACATATATACATATATATGCATATAAATGTATATCTATATGTGAATTTTATAAAGCTAGATGGAAAATGAGTAAAAAATGTAAAAGAAAGATATCCTAAAACATTGAACAATCAGACTATGAAGGAAAATGAACAAAAATATAAATGAAAAAAGAGTATTCTTTGGATTTCCTGGATATCACGGGAAAAAAAACCCAAATAACTTCAAAAAGTTTTGAAAGAAAAATAAATCTCTTAGAAGATGTTAGATTAGCAATTGGACCAGAAATTAAAGCGCTCAAAAAGAAATAATATGTAATACTAACAAAACAAAATTTGAATGCACAATGGAACATCTCATGAAAATATTATGATTGTCAATTTTGAACGTTAAGAGGTCTCAGGAGACATATAACCTAACCCAGTGATGGTAGTTTGCCCATCACTGCCTTAATCAATTCCCTAATCACTACCTCTGGATGTAGTGACCATAATAGTAGATGGCTATTCTCATTCCTTCTACTTCCTCTGTTTATATTCTCTGACTTTATTTTTCTCTCCTCTCACTCTTCTAAATCCTTTTCAGTATAATTTTCTGTTTCATCACTCAAGCAAAATACTTTCTCTGAAGTTACTGATTATCTCTTAATTGCCTAATCAAATGGTTTTCCCCCAGTCTTCTCTTTTCTTGACTTTTATGATGTTTCGGCCATTGTTGTTGGTCATTCTCTCCTCCTAAATACTTTTTCCTTTCTGAGTATTCATGATACTGTTCTCTTTTGTTTTTCTTCCTAGCTATTAGACTACTTCTTAATCACACTTGCTGGATCATCATCCATATTATAACCCCTAATTGTGTATGTAGCCCAAGGCTCTTTCCTGGATTCTTTTCCCTTTTCACTCTCATTTGATGACCTCATCAACTCTCATATGCTCAATTATCATCTTGATGCAGATGATTCTCAGAGTCTGCCTATTCTCTCTGGAGCTCTAGTACCACATCACCAATTAATTATTGGATGTTTGAAACCAGATGGCCTTTAGGCACTTTTAACTCAACATATGCAAAAAAGAGCTCATTATATTTTCCCCTAAATCAATCTTTTTTCTGAACTTCCCTCTTTCTTTTGTGGATGCTTGCCTAGGCTTGTAACTTCAGGATCATTCTCAACTTCTTAATATTTCTGACTTTACACATCCAAATCAGTTCTCAAATAATTTCTTTTCTGTCTTCAAAACATTTCTCACATATATCCCATCATTCTACTTACCCAAACACCACCCAGGAACAGGTCCTCATTATCTCTAGCCCAGTACAAATTGCTTTCTATTTGGATTCCTTGTCTCAAGTCTCTCCTCTATAATCCATTCTCTACATAGCTGCCAAAATGATTTCCCCAAAATACCACATAACCTCCCTACTTAATAAGTTCCAATGGTTCCTATTATCTTCAAGATGAAATATATGTAAAACTCTGGCATGTAAAGCTCTTCATAACCAACTCCATCCTATCTTTCCAGCTTTATTACATATTACCCTCCCTCATGTATTCTATACTCTAGCCAAATTTGACTTATTACTATTTCTCACATATGACACTGCATGTCCTCTTTCTATGCTTTTGTACTGTTTATCTCTCATGCCTGGAATATATTACTTTTCCCCTTTTGCTGCTAGGAATTCCTATTTTCCTTCAAGGATTATTTTACATGCTATCTTCTTCAGGAAGGCTTTTCTGGAAAAATTGTCCAATGTAATAAGTGCTCTTAAAAGTAGAATGACAGATTCAGAACTCAAAAAATAGCAAAATGGAAAAAAATTGGCAGTAGAAAAGCAAAAGTAATATAAATGAGTTCTATGAAAACCAAAGCAACTGACCTTATGGACAAGATAGCTTAAAGATCATAGTTCTGGAAGAACAAGAACTGGAAGAACAAAAACAAACAAAAAATCTTGAATACCATACTTTAGTAAGTCATCCATGAACTTTTGAATACAGACAGTCAATGGATCAGTTGATATAATTTGTTAAGAGAAAAAATACCAAATTCCAAGGCAAATAATAGTTCAATTTCAGAATTTTATATTGAATAACAGAATTTACAAATAGTTAGGAGAAAGATCCTTATCTTTTAAAGAATGTCAACTTGGATAATTCAAGATCCTTTATAGCAAAAAGAAATAGAGAAAAAATAGAGAGTAATAGGATGTTACAAAAAGTAAAGGTGCTCAAATGGTATCCCAAAACAACTTACAAAGCTGATCCTAATAATAGATATAAAAGTATTAAGCAAAAGAGTTATTCCTCTTTCTGCCAAGACTTAATCTATGAGAAGAGACACTAGCACTACATTCAATCTCCCTTCTTTCCTACCACTTAAAAGAGAATGGATGTAGCTCCTACCATTGATAGCACTGTGGAGATTGGTGTGGGTGAATGAAAATCCACTGATAGATATCTGACTAGTGTTAACCCACATGATAACCAGTTGTCTCCACTGTCTAATAAGATGTTCAGGCAGGATTAGCACTTCTAGTATGAGAGCTTGTTGATCCCTTTTCAGGGTGACTTATACACTTTTGATGTCTCCCTTTCATTCAAGGCCATAGCATGTGTGGCAGACACACACTGGTAAGACTATATTGGCAGACAGGTTAAACCAGACTGAGGGTAAGCAAAAACCTCAAATCCTTTAATGAGTTAAGGGGATGTTTGCCACAAGGACTACTCTCAGAATGGGTAGATAAGAACAACTTATTCTAATGATCATGAAGGCAGCTAATGCAGGTTCAATGGATCACTTAGAACCTGGTTAGACACCAAAGATGCTACAGTTATTCACTGTATCTTGGACCACTCCAGTGGTCACAACTTTTGTCTTGCCATTGGATTTTGATATGCTGGAAGAAAGAGTGAGGTTGATTACTTTGTGCAACTCTACCCCACTTAAAGCTAACTTGTACATAAACCAAGAGATCACTCTCATGATGCCATTGATCTTCTTCAACAATGAAGGATGAAAAACAACAAAAACACTACTCTTGATTTTCCCATCTCACTAATATGGAATTCCCATCTGGTCAAGTGAAAGACATTCCTTTCTCTTCTCATCACTTTCTGTTGTCTCATCTACATCGACTTTAGTTGTATAGCTTTTGTGTCCCAATATACCATTCCTATTATGTCTTATGGAACTCATCTTTTACTATTAGTACACTTCTTTTCTTAGACTTCTTGTCCTCCTCCCACTTTCTGGCAGTTGTTGAGACCCAATTCTCTCCAGTATTAGTTGAAACTTCTCTCATTTTCTCTGCCTCCCCTTCTCCTAAGCATTGACAGACGGGCTTGGTGGGAGGAGTTTTTAACTCCATAGATGACACTTCTAAACTTTCTGGCACATCACTCAGCAACTTCTCCTATTTGATATTCAATCTACCCAATTATATTACCCAATCAAGATCCTGGTGGCTGTTATTTACTAGTCATTCTCCTTCCTCTTAAAAGAAGCTCATTATTAGCCTCAGAGTCTTCCGCTCTACTCTAATCCTTGCTCTTATACACTTCAACATACATATTGATGTTCCCTTAAACATTCTGACTTCCCAGAAATGATGCTATGCTGACCAAAACCAGTATAAAAAATTTCAAAATATGGAAAACTTACAATTAAATTTCATAAACATAACAATGCAAAATTAATTTGGAGTTATAATGCTGAGAGTCAGTTATTTAATATTCATTGCTTAGAGTCAAATACAAGATTAAAATGTGGATGCACAGGAATCTTCACTACCTTTTCCCTTCAACCTTTGTGCACAAGTGAGTCTTCTTTCTTAATAATTAGCTTTCATTCATGAGGTCCCTTAGGCCTACCCCTACTGACAAGCTGCAGTCTGTCAACCAACTGAAAGGAGCTGTTCGAAATATTACAATAGTAGTCCTTGAGATCTGAAGGATGCTGCATAAGAATGTATTATGGACAACACAATTGACATTGTTATTTATAGCTTCAGTAAATTATGGACCTTCTACCAACATAGCATGTCTGCAACCTCCTGAGACAGTAAGCTGTACTTTCATTCATTTATTATTTAGTTCTCTCTTCTTTCTCTAGGGGAACAAAAAAAGAAAAGAAAAGAAAACTCTAAGTCGAATGATAAGGATCTAAAATGATAAGGAGTAGGGGAAAAGATAAAATGGGATCTAAATTCCATAGCTTTAGCTGCAGATAATTGGGAGGGTCCAGATAAAATGATTTTATTCCTAATTTCTGATTCAGTCTGAGGGAAAAAGCTTGATAATTCTTTATCAACTCTTGCTTTTCCCCAGGTGACTCAGACAGCTAGCTGGTGACTATTTAACATAATCAAGTTTAAGGGAGTAAAAACAGTAACTTTGACAGGTCTTCCAATAACTAAAGGTACCTAGTGAAGTACTCTGGGACTATCCCTGAGAATCATATTTTTCAAGCCACTGCCAGAATTATCACCTTTCCTCTCTCCATGACTACATGCTGGTAAAGAAAGAGAGAGATGGGTAAAATGAAAGATACTGGCAGAGCCAAAATTAGAACAGAGTGACCAGGACTATAACATGGAGAACAACATGGTGGGGTGCTATTTCCTGCCTCCTACAGAGTGCCTGCCCTTTGGAACCACCCTTAAAGGTCCTTTGGGCTTTTATGATCCTCTTTGAGGACTAACTTCAGAAACCCCAACAGCCCATATGACCTGGAGACTCGTTTTACAATATTACATTTGTAATCAGCATAAAAGCAAGAAGAGGAAGGAATCAACAAGGAAGGTGAGAATCATTAGAAGATCAGTTGCAGACAGCTCAAGATGCTTGCCTTTCTCTCCCCAGAATCCATAGCAAACTCTTAATTACTTATGTTATAATTTAGTTTTGGCATTCTCTTGTGAGCTGCAGGTACCCATTGCTTATCCTCTGTGATGTCAAAATTCTAAAGGTTCCCAAAGGATGGGTCTTGGTAGCCCAAGAGCAGTGATTCCCAAAGTGGGCACCACTGCCCCCTGGTGGGTGCTGCAGCAATCCAGGAGGGTGGTGATGGCCACAGGTGCATTTGGGGGTGGTGAATAACGTAAGGGGGCAGTGATAGTATGTGACAGGGGGTGCTAAATAATATTTTTTCTGGAAAGGGGGCGGTAGGCCAAAAAAGTTTGGGAACCACTGCTCAAGAGGATGAACATGAATGGAGGTCTTTCTAAAGCTGAACTTTGAAGAGAGTTCAAGTTGACATTTGAAAAGAGAATCTGTCCTCTATTGGACAGATGCTAGAGCAGCCCTGCAGGTTGCAAACTCTGTGTGTGTGTGTGGGGGAGGAAGATTAAGTTTATAAAGTAAACTTTGGGGGGTAGTTAATCTTTTTGATCAATTCCCACCCATCCACACTCCCCAGGTCCAAAGGCAACACAGATTTCAGAGATACCAAATATGTGACAAACACTTTGAAGATCTGCAGGAGAATGTGCTGGAATGACACCTGGCTTCAGAACCTCTAATTACCTGTGTGCTGAAGGATTTCAGTTTTGTCCTTGTATCACCAATCCTAACAAAGTACCTGGTATGTATGTAATAAATGCTGATTAAGTGCTTATTGGTTAAATGATTGATACATATCTTGGTAGTAGTATTGTACCAATGGAGCAGTGGTTACAAGACACTTATTACATGTACTATTAAAGGACATATGACAATGAGGGTTGCATCCTATATGCAAACTGGAATTCTCTAAACGAATATAGATGGTCACAGAGATGTTCAAGTTAATGTTTCAAGTATGGATGAATGAGAAAATACACCAACAGATATTTAATCAGTGTCAAGATTGAAGCTGTCTGTCTGAGATGGATAGTATCATTACTCAACTATGAATTCAGAATTCATTATCACCTAAGGAGGACTGACATGGATGCTATTACTTTTTTTCATAGATCATATGATAACTGAAACTTTAGTGACACCCATAGAAAGGATTAGTTCTATCTTTATGTTTCCCAGGGAGGTAGGCTGAAATCAAATGAAAGTTCAAATGAGAGTGAAATTCTCCCACCAGAGAGTACATTATCAGTGTAAGTAATTTTTTCTTTGCTTCAATTCTCAAACTTCTTTGTTTCAGTTGTCCTTGAATGACTGCTGGTGAGAACAAGTGGGTAATGAAGTACTGGTAATAGTCATACAAGCTAAGAATAAAAGAAGTGAACCTTAGACACTCAGATTTCATTCTCTACAGGATACCTGTTGAGATGATGGCAGGAACTGGAATTATGCAATGGAGAGTGATACCATATTTAATGGATTCCAAATATGATACCAGGAAGATGTTGATATTTCCCAAAGCATTTAATTCTATGGTCATAAAGGCATTGTATAATGGCTTTGGTCATTTGAGTTAATGGGACAATGTAGAGCTGGTAAGAAACAGATTATCTTATGTAATATTTCATTAGATATCTCTAAGAAATGTGAGATGTGCTCCATGTAGTTCAAGGAAAATACGACCAACTCTTATTATTTACTTGAAGAGGGTAAACTTTGGAAAACTTTTGGAGCTGGTTTCTACTGATTTTTCCTTTCTGAGAGGAGACAGGATGAATATAAACAATATCTTAGTTGTGTCAGACTATTTAACCTGGTCTGAGAAGACATATTCAACAAAGATTGAAATAAGGGGTGTATTGAAAAGTTTAACTATTAATTTCCCCAAAAAGTATATATGACACCCATTTAAGTTTAATCAGTTATTAATATCTTCATGACTTTTTGAAATTTAGAAACCAATATAAAAACAAATCAAGTCCTTATTTGTAGCATTTTTTGATTCCCACTGAAAATTTAGTGATCATATTATGAGCCAGTACAATCCAGTTCCAATGCACCATTGACTGATGGTTTCTACAATATCAAAAGTATTGTGGGAGAAGTATTTCCCTTAATATTTATTTCCTACCAAAATCTATTCTCAACCCAATAAAGACTTTAAGAAGAAATTACTAAAAGAAGTATTGGTTTTGGGAGGAATTAAGAAGTCTATAATTATTCCTTATAATCTCCAAGGAGACCTACAATTGGAGAATTTAATCACACATTACTGAACCTAGTAGGAGCTCCAAAGCCTGAGGAAAAGGCCTAATAGAGTCAATATGTTGTATTTCTGGTGTGATAATTTCAGTGTTACTAGGAGGATGCACCTCATATTTGCTGACATGTGGGCAAAAAGTCATGCTTATCTCTTCACTTGTGTTTTGGAGTCTTGGAAGATGGAGACACTTTAATGAAAGCAACCAACAAATGTATCTTTTTTTTGAGAGATCTCTGTTGACTAGCTCATGACTTCAGAGAGAAGTAAATGATGATACAATGCTCTTAGTTTGTTGTCAAAAACTTTAGTAGAGTGATAAGAGTTCTCAAAAATTGGTGTACAGAGGACACACTGGATCACAAATCAGTGGTAGTTGAGCTATGGGACAACCTGTCTATTTAAAAAAGTAGTCTCAAGTGGTGGGGATCCAAGAAAGAAAACTTTCCACAACCACCTATTGCTCAGTAAAGAGTTATTAATATTCTGTGAGAAGGAATAAAGAAGTGATAGGCTGTCGACCATCTGGACTCTGGAAAGAAGGGGCTGCTCATAAGTTCAAATTAGATAACAAGGTGGCTAGATGACACAGTGGTGGAATATTGGACTTGGAGTTAGGAAGATCTGAGGTTAAAGGGGGTCTCAGGTACTTTCTATGGCCTTGGGCAAGTTACGACCACTACATCTCAGTTGTCTCATCATTAAAATGAATATAGTAATTAGTACCTTTATTTCTCAGAGTTGTTTTGAGGAACAATATATTTAAAGTGCTTTGCAAATCATAAGACGTTATACAAATGCTTAGCTTTTATTATAATTTTATAGAATCTTGGGATCAAGATGTCCACGTGCCATGACTTACTAGGAAATCTACTGACTCTACCTTGATCTGAGGGGAACTTTGGTCTAAAGGGGAAGCAGGGCTAATCCCTGAAAGATGGCAGAAATGTAAGATTGTGGATTCCAGGGGTCAGGAATTAGTTTGTAGTGTGAGTTTCTGAGTGAGTCCCTCTTTCATTGGACTGCTTTCTTCTCCTCAACCTGGAGGCAATACCAGGAGAGAGCAAAGATGCCAGAGAAACACTCCAGAGTCATTTTGGCAAGCCACTCATGATTAGTGTGAGGAAAGTGCTTCTTTGGTTAGAAGCTCCCCACTTTGTAGTAAAATGAAGGTCACAATAATTGCGTTTCTTACCTCAGAAAGTAGTTGAGTGGAAAGTGCTTTGCAAACTGTACCGCCACAATATAAATATGAGCTTAGTGTTTCAAACCATCAGCTTGCACCCATCCCCACCATAGTTCTACATATATAACCCCTAGATAGGAAAGATATACAATATGTCAATGATGAGAAAGGGGCTTCTCAGCAGCATTTGTCAATATTTTTGTAGTTTTTAGGAGAATCATCAGAGGTCATTTTGTCTAACATTCATTTGGGAGTGGGGACATTCAGACACAGATTGGTAACTTGGTTTGCCTAATGTTACATAACTGTGATAGGAAGGTTATTAGGTTTTACCTCATTACATCTGAATCTAGACTGGCCTTCCATTTCTGCCAAACTAGTACCTTTGTTTTTTGTTTTTTTTTTTTTTTGAAGGGAAATTAGTATTTATTGTTTATTAATGTTTGTAATAGTGTTTTTTACTTGAATTCTTGAAAAAACTAATTAATTAATTGATTAAGAATATTTTTCCATGATTACATGATTTATGCTCTTTTCCTCCCCTCCTTCCTACCCTCCCCTCCCATAGCCAATGAGCAGTTCAACAAATTAGTTATAAATATATTGTGAGAGACTTGTTTCAGGCTACCTAATTCTTTGGTTTTCTTGCTTGTCATTTCCCTTATTGATTCACAACAGAGGAATTGCTCAGAAATACTGAGAATAGATTTATAAGATGAATGAAGATGAATATATTCTCAAATATTGTATAGGAAGACTTTTTTATTTTTAAAGATGTTTGTGAAGTCTCTGTAATAAAGAATATAATTTCATAACTGTCAGGAGAGAAACAAGTTTATAGATAAGTTTGTTGTTGTTCAGTTGTGTTAGATTCTTCATTATCCCATTTTGGGTTTTCTTGGCAAAGAAACTGGAGTGGTTTGTCATTTCCTTCTTCAGCTTATTTTACAGATGAGGAAACTCAGGCAAACAAGGTTAAATGTCTTGCCTGGGGTCACAGAGCTAGCAAGTGTCTGAGGCTGGATTTGAACTCAGGTCTTCTTGACTCCAGGGTTGGTACTCTTTCTGCTGTGTCACCTAGCTGCTTCTGTACTCCCTCTACCAATTTCCAAATTGTAACCTCTCTGTAATTATGATTATGGCTGAAAAATCCATCACTCAAAAGACAAACTGGTAATGGGTCTCTCTGAACTTAATTGAGTTGGTACTCAGACAACATCACAGTGGGCTCCAAGTCCTACTCTGATGTAGCATCGCAGTCTAGAAGTGATCCAGGCTTCTTTGAAGGCTTTGCCAACTTTGTGCTAGCTCTGGCAGGACCTACAAAACTTTAAGTATGAATCTGTGATGATTAGAAGGAATACTTGATTAAAAAATTATTGAATCCTTGGGGATACGTCTATAATGTATGAAGTCTGTTTTCTTGCCTTAAAGGCTACAGCCAATTGAAATCACACCATTCAGAATTATATATAAATGTATATATGTCTATGTGTGCATAAACATGTTCTCTCTCTCATCTCTTTCTGTTTCTCCCTCTCTCTCTCTCTCTCTCTCTCTCTCTCTCTCTCTCTCTCTCTCTCTCTCTCTCTCTCTCTCTTTCTCTATCTATCTATCTATCTATCTATCTATCTATCTATCTATCTATCTATCTATCTATCTGTCATTGGCTTTAAAGTTCTCCAGCAAAATGCTGCTGAGCTTCCCTTAGGAACACATTTCCATCACTACAGAATCAACTATAATTACAGGCAGTTATATACAATCAATATAAGGATGGTGGAAAGAGAGTGGGGGGCTACTTCTGTTATCTATGTCAGCAAATGGAAGTACATAAATGAAGGTAGAAGGGAACGTTAGAACTGATGGAAGGAATTTGTTGAATCAGTCATGTTTAATCTGCTTAGATTCTTACTTCTGCTGTTTGTTGACTTCAAGTTTACANCTCTCTCTCTCTCTATCTATCTATCTATCTATCTATCTATCTATCTATCTATCTATCTATCTATCTATCTATCTATCTGTCATTGGCTTTAAAGTTCTCCAGCAAAATGCTGCTGAGCTTCCCTTAGGAACACATTTCCATCACTACAGAATCAACTATAATTACAGGCAGTTATATACAATCAATATAAGGATGGTGGAAAGAGAGTGGGGGGCTACTTCTGTTATCTATGTCAGCAAATGGAAGTACATAAATGAAGGTAGAAGGGAACGTTAGAACTGATGGAAGGAATTTGTTGAATCAGTCATGTTTAATCTGCTTAGATTCTTACTTCTGCTGTTTGTTGACTTCAAGTTTACATTCTCTCTTCCCCTTTATAGAGAGTATTTAACCTGTAGTGTTCTTAACTCCAATTCCTGACCATTTCTAACACCCTAACTCACAAGTCTTCAACATCTTTAATTCCATAATTTGAGTCCTTACTTTATCTCATTGAGGTACAGAAGAACCTATATCTAAAACATCTGATTCCACTTTATTTCATTTGGAGGTGACAGAATTTCTATTTGTAGATCTGGTGACTGGTATTTTGTTCTTAAGTCTCCCAAATGTGGTGCACATATGGTATATTTAGGCTAGCTCACATAGCTGATCCTATCTGTCATGGCTGTAGGTGATGACCTCTTCTCAGGCTAATTAAACTCGATAGTGGGGGCAGCTTTGTCACCTTCTTGAGTCAGGGATGTTCTGACATGACAATATCTATTTTGTCCAACCACAATTCATAGTGGTAGGTAAAGACTGGGAGAGTTTTGGTAAATGAAGTGAACCCATCACAAGAAAGAGTACGGAATGCAGCCAGGTGGTTCAGTGGAGTGAGAGCCATACCCAGAGAACCCAGGAGGCTCTGGGTTCAAATCTGATCTCAAGCACTTCCTACTTGTGTGATTTTGGGCAAATCACTTAATCTCCATTGCCCAGCTCTTACCACTCTTTTGTCTTGGAATCAATACCTTGTACTGGTTCCAAGATGGAAAATAAGGGCTTTAAAAAAAAAAAAAAAGAAAAAGTGTAGAGCTTGGACTGAAGAAGTAATTATAACAGTATGCTACAGGACTTAATAAGTGATGGAGAAGGGACTTACTGCTCTTTTTGCCAATTGTTTGGTTTGCCTGTAGATGTTATATAAGAAGATAATTAGATCTGCATCACTATGCTCAGAACATCCTAGAAACAGCTTCTCATAAAATCTGGACTGAGACAATTTCCCATTGACTTTGGGAACTGGTACATGTAGTAAATGTATGAGAAAATGGATGTTGGAAGTCACATTTTGTATCATAGACTAAATTGTTGGTAAATGAGAGAACCATATTTTTATAACAAAATTATGAAGTGGGAGGGAGGTGGTTTCATAATTTTGATGGTTAGAAAGTATAATCCCAGAACATGATTCCAGAATTTAGCTTATATATTCTGTATTCCCATCAACCTGAGGGGGATACACTATAGGAAAGTTAAATCTATATGAAAAATTGTGAATAGCACCATCCAGAAATGTTAGAAAAACTAAAGACACATGTAGCTCATGTGAAAGAGAAAGCCATAGGATGGAAAAGTATTTTTTAGGAAGAAGAAAGTACTCTGAATTATGTTAGCAAGTCCATTCTCTGGAAAGAAGTAAACCATCTTGGCTGGGATACTTAACACTAATAAGATGGCTTCAAAAGCCTGCCCTATGCAGGCATCTATGACATATTATAGTGTAACTAGCACCTATCAACAGGAAGGAACTGGTAGGGATAGGCATAAGCCTTTCAGCTTCTGCTTTGAGACTTTGCCAAGTATATGTCATACATTCCTAGGAAAGGGTCCTAGTCAATGTTTTATTGCAATCATGTATCAAGACAAGTTTTGGACAACTGCATGAAAGTCTTGAATAGGTTTTCATGGCTTGTTTCTGGGTTATTCTGGCAAAGGTAAAGAGCCATTGACTGAGTTGTGCTAGGAGGGATGTTTAGGTATATGACCTAAGTGCCATTGTGCATCTGAAATAGAACTTGCCTGAAGCATGAGGCTCAGAATAAGTATAAACTATGTGCCCAAGAAAAAGGAGAAGTATAGTTGCCTAGCTAATTTTTTCCTCTTTGCTCTCTCAGGACTCTTCTTCCTCCATGAAATGCCATAGCATATAAAGAAAAGTTTTGGAATTTTTAAAAAAAATGTATTTTTATTATCTTGCAAAACACATTTCCATGTTGGTCATTGTCATAAGGGCACACTCATACAAAACCAAAAACCCAAAATAAAACTGCAAATACACTGATGTGAAAGATAGTAGTTCTTTCTCTGTAGGTGGATAGCATTCCTCTTCATAAGTCTTTAAGGATTGTCCCAGATCATTACATTGCTGAGAGTAGCCAGGTTTTCACAGTTGTTCATCATATAATTTTGATGTCACTGTGTACAATGTTCTCCTGGTTCTGTTTATTTCACTCTGTGACCGTTCATGAAGATCTTTCCAGCTTTTTCTGAAATCATCTTGCTTATTATTTCTTATAGCACAATATTATTTCATCACCAATATATACCACAGTTTGTTCAGCCATTCTCCAATTGATGGACAACCCCTCAATTTCCAATTCATTGCCACTACAAAAGCTGCTGCAATAAATATTTTTGTATAAGCAGGTCCTTTCCCCTTTTTATTATCTCTTTGGGATACAAACCCAGTGGTGGTATTACCATATCAAAGATTTATAGCTCTTTGACTATAGATCCATATTGGCCTTCAGAATGATTGGATCAGTTCATAATGCCACCAACAATGCATTAGTGTCCTAATTTTTCCACCTTCCCTCCAACATTTATCACTTTCCTTAAGTGTCATATTGACCAATCTGATAGGTGTGAGGTGATACCTCAGGGTTGTTTTAATTTGTATTTCTCTAATCAAGAATGATTTAGCACATTTTTTACAACTGATTATTGATAGTTTTCATTTTTTAAAATCTGAAAACAGCTTGTTCACATCCTTTGAACATTTTTCAGTTGGGGAATGGCTGTTCTTAAATTTTCCCAATGTTGATAACTGGTAGATTAGAAACAACCAGGCAACTGGTCCTCAGGTGTTTTTGAAAGAACATGAACTCTTGAGAGTACACAAATCAGGCGCTTGGTTATGAGTAGGACCGGTCAGCTGTGTGGTTGTGTCATAAGTCAGAGAGTATGATTAGAGAGGAATAGGACTGTGTGGAAGCTGAATGTGAATCAGTGAAAGTTTGGGTTTAGGTTAAATATCCCTAGAAGTTTGTGTTTACCCCTAGAGCAAACCTTGATTCCTCCTGAGCATAGGGAAAATAAGGATTAAGATGCTACATGAAGGCTGATGCTTCCAGCTTGTGTGATTGGATGTATACTGGGACTGTAGAGTGATTTGAATATACGGAGAACAGTGATAAATGAATCCTAACAGATGCTATATCTGAATGACATATTTACAAGCTCCCAGGAATTTCTTCACAGAAAAAGAGTACGGCTCCACACTCATGCAGGCAAGTGTGTGCCTAAGCAGATCTGGAGTCTTCATTGTGTTTGGGAACAGTAAACACGCATTAGTGGGTCTTTCACAGGGGTGTTAATTCCTGTTTGGATAGTAAACAACTGGTCTTAGTTTAGGCATTTCATTCCTGCTGTTGGCAGGTGAGCTCTAATAAATTTGGTTGAGGTTTAATGAGTATAAGGTTTATAACCTGCAGAAAGGTCCTTGGGGGAGACTGAGTGATTGGCTAATTAAATCTGAGTTTTCGTGACAGTACACCTTCCTGAATTTTACAATATCCTAGAATAGTGATGTTCAATCTGCTGCAAAACAAGTAAACATGGTGTTGATTGAGCTTTTGGGAGATCTGAAGGTTCTCTAGGCTTCTCAGTAATTATGAACAGTGACATGGTACCATACTTCTTGAGTTGGTATCCCATTCTTTATCATCTCCTACCACACCATCATTCTTTTTTTTTTTTTTTTTTTGATGAACTTTTCTTTGTGGTAGCCAAAAATGAGAAACAGAGTTAATACTTCTCAATGGAGAAATGGCTTAGCAAATTGCAGTATGTGAATTTTGAAGCATTAATTAAATGAAGCATTTAATAGTGCTGTAAGAGATGAGGAATAAGAGGAATTCATGAGAAATATAGGACGATTGAATGAATTGATACACGGTGATATAAGTTGAGTGAGAAAAACAATATACATAATGACCAATGCAAATGAAAAGAACAATAAAACCAAGTTAATGTTGGATAATTGTACTGTTATACTTAGTCCTGGAGAAAACATGAAGGAAATCATTGTCCTCCTTTTGTTAAAGATCAGGGACTTTTTGGCAAGGAATGCTGCATATACTGTCAGACATGATTGATAGGTTGGTTTTTGCTTAACTGCTTTTTTCCCTCTTCAAAGTTCAAGTTGACTAGAGTGAGTGGGAAGGAGAGTGGAAGGTATATATGTAAATGATTGTGATATAAAAAGAAAATATATCAATAAAACTAAAAATCAACAAAAATAAAAGATACGTAGGAAACCATGACAGGCTATATAACGCTGGGCTTAATCTAATGAAATTTAATAGGAATCAATATAAAGTCTTTCACTTGAGTTAAAATAAAAATTTCACAAGTTTAAAATGGCACGCATGGTAAGATAGTAGTTTGAAAGAAAATCTGGTAGTCTTCATTGAGAAAAAACTTAATAGGAGTCAGTAATGTGACATGGCAGCCCCCCAAATTAATACAATTTGGTCTGTTTTTGAAGAAGGAGATAATAGTTATGTTACACTCTCGTTTTCCATTATTTGATTCTCCCATCCAATAAGGCGTCAAAACCCATAGCTTCTCTCTCTCGTACCCTTTCATATCCAGTGCTTCCCTTTTTAAAAACAACCATTTGATTCTGGTCATCTTTGAGTTTAGGGACAGTCAGCCTGATGAAGGGAAGAAGCCAGGATTCTGAGTGTTGTATGATGCTCAGCAAAGGCAATAATGTTTTCCCCTAATGTTTAATATCTACTTTATACTACCTAGAGATGGCAACGTTTAAATTATTTATCAATTTGCTTGTGTGATTTGTTTCAAACCTGTATCTTAATATTTCTGTAGCAGCATCTATATGGTACAAAATATCATTTTTTTAAAAGTCTCTAATAGAAGGCTCTGAAAGCTGTATGTGGCTTTTGGACAAATCATAGTTTCACCATTCCTTCCTGATCTAATTACAAGATATTTTCCTGAATAGTTTCATTACAAAGATGAAAAATTGGATAGTCCTGACTTCAAAGAGTTTATGTATTTTGTAAATTATGTGTTTTATAAATAGACAAAACCTATAAACAAAGTGGATTTTAGAAGCATATAAGTGGAAAAATTTACAGGGAATAGAAGGGAAGGAACTTATATAAAAATTTTGGAAAGCACTTAATACCTGGTGTGTAGTGATTAGAGTTGATGAGGTAGGGTGGGGAAAAGAAAAATTATTCTTATTTTGAGTCTGAGTGACAGGAAAAAGATACTACCCATGACAGAAACAAAGACATTTACTGTAGACTCTAGACTGAGGGTAAGACGATGACTTGGCTTGAGAAATGGTAGGTTTTTTTCTCTTTTGGGCAAGAGTAGTAGAATCAGCACAGTTCTAAATAGCCCTTCATTTGGAGGTTAAAAAAACCAAAACAAAACAAACTAGATTTTGAGTATTGGCTCTGTTATGTCCCAACCATGAGGTTGTGTGTAAGATAAATTGCTCACCCTGAACCTCCATTTCCTCATCTGTGAAATGAGGAATGACTCCAATTCTCATTGGTTTTTCTCCTCTATGATTTTTCTATCAAAACTAAATAAATAATGAATTAAAAATTAGTTCAGAGTAGAGACAGTTTTACTGGTAGGCTAGGCATAAATTAGGCATATTCTTTTAAGGAAAAGCTTTCAAGCCACAGGAAACATTTAGCAAATTATTGCCATAGGGCATCCTAGTGGCCCTAGAGAATTGGTGCTCCAAAATGGATTCCCTTTATAAATAAATGATGCATACCCAAGGCATTGTTTATATTCCATTAAAAGCTGGCCCATTAACCTATAGGTTGGGTACATTTTATCCTTCATGGTCTTGGCCCTCTTCTAAAACCTTACATAACAAACAAAATTTCCTGTCCATTAAAAGTCAATATTTTAGATGAATCCATAGTTGTAGTATTGTCTATAATAATAATAAGCAATTTCAAACAATGCTTTATGCTTAAGACTCTATATTATCTACAAAGTTAAAAATGTGTACTTTATTTCTACTCCAAAAAGCTCTTTTTTTGAGCGATAATACAGTGCCAATCAATTTAAAACAAACTCCAAACTCTTATTAAAATTAGTCTTCTCTTGCATAATACATACATACAAACTAAATAACCCCCAGCTTCCTCCATCACATACAGTGCTTCGGATTTCATTAACTTTGTACCTTTTTTGCTTCCTGATATAATCAGTTAACATCTCAAATAAATGCTTCAATTTCCATGAATATTAGATCCTTTTATATAATGCATGCTTACATTATTTTGATTAGCATTTTGGAAAGATAATTTGCTTATCATTTATGCCTCATAATTCTCTCATGAGCTGGCCCCAATACTATTTCTTTGGATCTTCTGAAGGTGTACACAAGACTGACTCAGGGCTTTTGGCTGAGTTCTTAGCGTGGGATTCGTGGGAACACATTTTTCTATCAGATAGGTAGCTGGGCAGAAGTGCTCACTTTTTAAAAATTAAGAGCAGGCCAAGAAAAGTATAAAAGCTTGTGCAGTCTTGGAACACAATATAAAATAATACACAAGTGTAACAGGAAAAAAAATTCATTTTAGTCAAAAGAAGCGTTACTTCAGTCGCTGGCCAAGCTATTTATTTTACAGGGGCTAAAGCATGTGGCAAACCTTCAGATGAAAAACTTTCTAAACATCATCAATTATTTAGGATTGTACAGTAGGCTTATGCAAATGTTTTAAATCCACTAAACAATATGCTTCTCTCATAAGGAAAGCTATCCAGAATTCTAAGGCTAGCGCCCCCTGAGACACCAAGTTAAACAATCAGAATTAGGCTATTCCAGAGGATTAGTATAAACTACATTAACTAAGCAATCAGCTAGCATTTATTAAGTATCCATTATATGCCAAACACTATGCTTACTAGCCACTGGGGATACAGAGGCAAAAATGAAATAATCCCTGTACTCAAGGGACTTACTTTCTACTGGGGGAGACAAAACAGACACATAGAAGCATGTGCAAAATAAATGCAAGACAGTCTTAGGATAGGGATGCTGCAGCTGAGGAGATCCACAAAGGTCTCATCTTTGGTTTAGTGTTTGGGCTGAATTTTGAAGGAAAGTAGGGGTTCTAAAAAGTGGGGGTAAGGAGGCTGTGCATTTGCTGCATGTGGGTCAGTTTATGAATGGCAAGAAAGGAATGAATTAAGGATGGAGGGAAGGAAGTGTTCATTAAGGACCTTTTTGTGCCAGGCACTGTGGTGAACACTTTACAAGCATCTCCTAGAACCCTCAGCAATTTGAGCAGGTAGGCATCAATCCCAGCCCCATTTTGCATGTGAGAGAGCTGAGGCAGACAGAGACTTACTAGCCCAGGCTGACACAGCTACTGAGTGTCTGAGACAGATTTGAACTTAGGTCTTCTTGACTCAGCCTTGAGTTTCATTCACTGCACCACTTAGAGGACTCCGAGCCAGGCAAATGGAAAGTTCCATGTGATTAAGAGTAAGTAGGCCAGTGGATGCTAATATACAGGAAGGGCTTTATATGCTAGAGAGTGGATTTTGTTTTTTATTCCAGAGATAATAGAGATGAGATAATGCACAGGGTGAAGCCTTGAACGGAAGCCACGGTTCTCAAAGAAGGCATGCTTTGGGTGGCTCAATTATTATAAGAAAATTCCATGGTGAGTTTACTGTTCAAGGGTATTTTGTGTTCATTCTGTCTGACAATTGAACTGAGGTCTAGAGAAATAAATTGGTGACTCTTATTGGGGGCAGTGTGAAGGGAAGAATGTGAAGATGAAAAATTTCTTTTGATGACACGCAAGTGGTCTCTGAAATTGTGAGAGGTTCAGCACAGACTAAGAAGTGAGCCACTTTGGGTCTGCGTGTGTAGCTCAAGTGGAATGGCATTGTGGTCTTGGAAATTAGGAAAGTCTATGATGAATTCTAGCTTAACAATGGTTTAGGGGTACAAGCAAGATGGTGGGGATTGCACCAAGTCTCTTGGCTTCCCTGAAAGAGACTTGGCCTGGGTTCTTATCCAGATTGAACATAATAGCAGGCACCGCACCCCATGTGGGGTCACCAGTGCTAGCTACAATGCACTTTGCAAATATTATCTGATTTGATTTGATCCTCACAACAACCCTGCTGTTATCATCCCTATTTTACAATTGAGGAAACTGAGGCAAACAGAAGTTAAGTGGCTTGCCTAGTGTCACATAGCCACTAAGTGTCTGAGGCAGGATTTGAATTCTGGTCTTTTTGATTGCGGGTCCAGGGCTCTATCCATAGTGACGATTAGCTTTCTCAAGTAAGACTGATGTCAAAGGCAGAGAATAACAGACTCAGATGACATTATAACTCTTTTGTCCTGAAGGAGCTTGAATTCCCTGCTCTTCTTGAGAAAAAAAAATTATTCCCGTAGGGAAAGAGTGAAGGCGTAGAATTCAGTGAGTGCTTATTCCTTTCAGAGATAGGCTTTGTCACTATTCTTGTTTTTAGTCTTGCTTTTCTTGGGAGTCCACTGAGTCAAGGTAATTGATGCTTCCAGTAAGAGCTTAATCAATTGCACAGCTTATATGGGGATAACTTTTTGTCTTAACAGTGTCTTATCAGCAAATTCTGATAGTCCCTCTAATGAGGAAAGGGCTCTCCACAATTCAGTTCAATAAACATTTATTGAGTGCCTACTAGGAACCAGGGATTATTCTTGGCTATGGGGATAAAAATATTTTTAAAAAAGTCTTTGTCCTCAAAATATATACATCATACTTGGGAAAAACCTATATAAATGGAGTAAATATACATTATAAAAAGAGTAAAGAAAAGTAATTTTGGGGTGGGACATGCAATCTTATAACTAGGAAAATGAGGTTAGGTTTCCTGTAGGAGGGGTGGTACCTGAGATAGGATTTATAGGAAAATAGGGATTTTTTAAGAAAGTGATCATTAGGGGAAGTTAAACAAAGTCCTGAAAGTTGTAAGTAGACTTTTGTGTCTGAGATACAAATAGGTCAGTTTAGCTGGAATGTAGAACATTTGAAGGGAAATAATGTATGATTGTCTAGAAAGATAGTTTAGAGGTAGATAGTGAAATGTTTTAAATACCAAGGGAATTTGTATTTTATCCTAGAGGCAAGAAGGAGCCAGTGAAGCTTCTTGAACAGGAAGTCTGCTAGCGTATTTTGGTTGGAGTCAGCATTTTCTGCTCCAAGCAATGCTCTAAGCAGTTCTGGGGGAGAAATATGATCTTCCTTGGATCCTACAAAACAGCTGGATTAGGTGATGCCAGCCATTGTATTTCCATTACTACTCAGAATACTGGAGGACTGGCTTATAGTTAGACTGAGTGTTTTACAATCAATATCTCTCCACTTAGACTCACTAAGCCTTGTTCTCCTGGGTCACAGATTTAGACCAAGATAGCCATTCATCAGTTGTTCCATCTATTACTAATGAAGTGCTGGGTTGTAGCAACACTTGATCTGAGTGATAACTGAGTTCATAGACTTTGCAGTGACTCCATAAAATCTGGGTCATGCATATCTGGTGGTTTTAAAATTTTTTAATTTTATATTTTATATAAATAAATTTATATATATTTTATATATTTTATTTTATTTATTTCATTTTTTAGGACCAAGAATAGGTGGGCTATGTTGATAAGGATACTTAATTCCACAAAGGGGTGCTTTCATGAACCCTTTCCCTGTGTTTGTCAAATCAGATGGTATGTGCTTGGTCTCATGTCTGGGTAATTCTTATGTTTGAGGCAACAAGGATAGGATGGAGTAGAATGACAAACACTAGAAAATATGGAAATGTACAACTCCTTGAGTAGAAGAAAAACTTTATAGCTATATATATAGCTAGATTGAGGCTGAAGGAACCCTTGAGCACAGAAGTTCTGTGCTTCAGTGTGCAAATGAAGTTTGACCTTAATATGGGAAAGTGGAGGGAGGGGTGGTCTAGGTTGTCTGAAGGGCAAACTGGTCCATGTTTAGGATGTTTAACTTGGGCATGAATTTGATTCAAGTTTAGATTTAAGTTATTCAGAATGGGATCTGGACCTTGGATAGTCTGTATAAATCTAACCTGGATGAGAAAGGAAGATCCAGTTTATTTTTTTATTTTTATTTTTAAATTTGCAAAATTTGCAAAATTTTATTTAATTAATTTAGAATATTTTTCCATGGTTACATGATTCATGTTCTTTCCCTCCATTCCTCCACTCCCTCTTGTAACCAACAAGCAATTCCACTGGGTTTTACATGTGTTATTGATCAAGACTTATTTCCATATTAGTAATATTTGCATTAGGGTGATGGCTTAGAGTCTACATCCCAATCATATCCCCATCAAACCACGTGATCAAGCAGTTGTTTTTCTTCTGTGTTTCCACTCCCACAGTTCTTTCTCTGGATGTGGATAGCGTGTTTTCTCATAAGTCCCTCAGAATTGTCCTGGATCATTGCATTACTGCTAGGAGAGAAGTCCATTATGTTTGATTGTGTACCACAGTGTATCAGTCTCTGTGGACAATGTTCTCTTGGTTCTGCTCCTTTCATTCTGCATCAATTTCTGGAGGTTGTTCCAGTTCACATGGAATTCCTCCAGTTCATTATTCCTTTGAGCACAATAGTATTCCATCACCAACAGATGCCAGAATTTGTTCATCTATTCCCCAATTGAAGGGCATTTCCTCACTTTCCAATTTTTTTTGCCACCACAAAGAGTGCAGCTATAAATATTTTTGTACAAGTCTTTTTCCTTATGGAGATCCAGTTTAAAAAAATATTCCAGATCACTGGAAGTCTTGAAGAAGCTAGATGATCACTTGCTGAGAATGTTATAGGGAGGGATTCTGGTACAGGTACAAGTTAGACTAAATGTCCTCTGAGATCTCTAAATGCTAAGATTTTGTGAGTCTCTAATTGGTTGAAAAATAAATGAAGGTCAATGTGAGAAATACCAAGAGGAAGATTTCCAAAATGTGTGGGTCTGATTTGATTAACACACTTTGAGGACTTGGATTCATTTGTAACCAGAGATGGAAATAACACTTCATGCTACCCTTTGGGAGCAAACATATTTTTTTTGGAGCAAACATTTTATTAATTTTTAAATAATCTTTTTGTGTTATGATGTCTATTCCTGACAAACTCAAATGCCATAATATATTTAAATCACTAGAAAAATTTGAGAAATGATCAGAATATCATTTATATATTGATAAATTATCATTTAAAAATCTAATTTTATATACGATCTTTTGTGCCTCAAGATTTTGTCTGAATAGGGGCTTTGACTTATAAATGCATTGATTTGCATTGGGAGGTGTCTACCTCTAAGCTAGTGAAGACTTCCTCCTGCTAAATGGGTGAATGAAAACAATTTGTTCCAAGAGCCAGGAAGGCAGTTGAAGCAGGTGCTGTGTATTGCTTAGAGCTTGGTCAGACATTGAAGACATCAAGGTCATCTACTGCATCCTGGGCTATTGCCAGTTGTCTTGACTTTTGTCTTACTGCTAGACTTTGATGAGAGAGTGAGGTCGACCACTTTATGCAATTCTGCCTCACTTAAATCCAATTCATGGTCAAGTTAAGACATCACCACGTGACGTCAGAAATGCTTTTTGAAAATGAAGGACAAAAAGAACAAGAACATCAGTCAGTTTTCATTGGGTCGCCAGGTATATAATAGGCAATAAATAAATACTTGTTGAATTGGATGATTAGTTTTAATAAATAAGACTTACCGTAGCATTGTTTCTATTTTTACCCATTATTTGGAGGTTATTTTTCCACAATCTCTCCCTATACTACTAGTAATATAATTCTTTTCTTTCTGATGAGCAGATTCACAATATAACACAAAAAGCAGACCATCTAGCACTAAGTATAAATCCAGCCTGAAACAGATGCCCTCCTTTTCATCTCCCACACTGTGCAATTATTACATTTTAGTGAGAGGCCTTGAATTTGCCAGACTGACCCTTTACTTCACATGAAGGAGAACTAGAATAAAAAATATTTTACCTCACCAATTTTCTGTCTCCTGCTGTTGAACACTGGGAATATGTACTTTATTTATTTATTTCTGGAACAGGATGAAAAAGGAGTAAAGCAATTGAATATGTAACACTTTGGCCTGTTTTAAAATGCTCTTTTTCCTCAGAGAGATTAGGTGTTTGTGTTCTAATATTATACCTTAAATGATTGCAATAGTCTTTTTAAAGTATTCAGAATATTAAAACACACACAAATTTTTTTTGCCTAGAACCTCATAAATTTTGTCTTGCTTTAGAATCTGGTATGCACTCAGTGTAGTACCTACTTCATTTTTTCATATCTGTTCTGATTTTTAGCATTTCTTCCACTGCCATATGGAGACCAGCTTTCCTTCCAGAGCAGCGATTCATGATCTTTTCCACTTTGAAACCTTCTTTTTTACAGTTGAGAAGTCTAATATCCTTGTACATAAAACATTTTCTAAATATGAAAGCGAGCAAGGAAAAAAAAGAGACTCCATAAATTTCTGAAGCTGACTGAAGGTAGCTTTCTGACTCTAAAGGACAAATTCAGATCACAATGAAGCTTTCAGATCTATGAGATGGAACTACATCACAAAAGTAAACCATATAATTGAATAAATAGCCATTGGATTTGGCTAATATACTCAGCTTAAGTGGTATAAAGAACCATATTAGGTAGTAAAAATATAAAAAGACTTCATTTTTGGTCCAAATTAATAGAGCTTTTTAAAAATGATATATGAATTTGCCACATATTTAGTTGTAAGCAACCATCCAAAAAGCTGAGAACTGAAACTCATCTCTAATCATCTCTTCCTCCTGTACATTCACCCTAAAACATATGATGGAAGTTATGGCTGTACAGGGTGAAAGGATGACATCACTTGACGTTGTTGGACTGTCCAAACAATTGCCTGGTCTTTAAAAGTCATCTCTAAACTATTGCCTACATACTTCATATTGCCTCACCTCTCCTACTGAGTGATATATTTGTTAGTCAACCTCTCAGCTCTCTTCTCATCTACTTGCTGTTGAGTTCCTTTCCTTCTTAGTCTGGTTTTTCCAATTACTCAAGTTTTATAATCATAGTTCAAAAATTAATCAAATTAATAAAGTATAGTAAAATGAAGGCTAGATGGCATAATGGCTAGCACTGAGCCTGGACCCAAGAAGACCTGAATTCAAGTCCACTCTCAGACATTTACTAGCTGTGTGGCCCTGGGTAAGTCATTTAACTCTATCTCAGTTTCCTCATCTGTAAAATGAGCTGAATAGGAAATAGCAAGCTACTTCAGTATCTTTACTGAGAAAACTCCAAATGGTGTCATAAAAAGTCAGATACAACGGAAATGACTAAACAACAGCAAATGAAAGGATAAATGAAAATGAATGCTTATGGATCACATAAAACAAGCTTTAAGCTCCCTATTTAAACCTCTTCCTTTTAGTCAAATCCTCTCAACTTCTGTTGCGCCATTGATACCCTCTCAAGGTGCTTTGATGCCTTTGTTGCTTACGTCTTGCTCAGACCCAAAGGGGTGCTGCCTGTCTTAGCCCATGTACATAGTTGGAGAAAACAGCCAAGTTTAATTCCAACCTGACAGTCTTATTCTTCCTTCTCTTTTAGAAGTTCTTGAACCCCACTGATATCCCTTTCATCACCCTGCCTCTGATGTCCACTTCTAGATGCAAAACAGGCAAGGCAAAGAGGTGGCATGTCGAGGGCCAAGTAAGGCTCAAAGCAAGAGTTTTTAGGCTAACTTTCATATGGGACTTGGGGAACTTTATGCATTAAATTTCTACACTGAATTTACTCCCTTCTTCTCAAAGATCATGCTTCTAAGTGTTCTGCAATGGAGCAAGCAGAAAGGAAAAGAAAAGAACATTAGTGGCATTTCCTTCCATGAATGAATTCATGTTTTCTTGCTTAAACATTTTAATCATTTACCTGCTAGGGAGGCTGAGCTGCAGGAAAGTAACTTCTCAAAATCAATTCAAATGTATGAGTTTCAAAATTGTATCGAGCATTTTGATGCTGTCTTCCTCAGTAACCTATTTTTCCCCCCTGAACTATATCTCAGTGGCTCTGAATTTCCTTATCTAGTACTCTGTCCCTGTAAACTTGGCAGAGCATTCTTCTTGGGAATGAGGGAACTAACTAAGTTGGCACAGACTGATATGGAGGTTTAGGCTGCACCAAGGACAAAAATAATCATTGTCCGACTGCTCCAATGCTAAAAGCTTTGTCTGGCTTCTGGAGCAAGGCAATAATGTGCTCTCATGCTCAAACAGATAGCCCGGAGCACACATGTACCATATGATTTCTTCCTTCCCAGAGAATTTAGAACCAGCTATACATAGAGATAAAGCGGGGGGAGGAGGGGATCTCGGATCATCCTAACTGTGCCAGGGCACTGAGGCTTTGAGTTCTACCTGGCTCCCGTTCCAGGCATTCTCCCTGGACATCTCTCTCTGGAAATAATTATGTGGCAGTGCACCAGGGCTGTTAACCTACATTACTCTACTAAATTACTTTCTGTTCACTTCAGTCCTGGATCAGTTGGAAACAATCTCCAGCGCCCAGTTCTATCTTTATTTTCCCATCTTTTTGTCCCCTGTTCAGTCATTCTTGCTATTCTAACATCCTGGGTGCAGACAAAAAAGGCTTGTTTGTTCTATTCTGGCCCTGAGCTAAGGGATATGTATGATTAGAAAAGGAAATGTGTTAGTTATGACGTGAGTAGGAAAGGCAATGGATGGGTATTCTAATTGGTACTTTGGTTCCCCTGAAACACTAAAAGAACAAGAAGGACCCTGGTAAATTGGGTAGAGCTTCTATAGAAGAATCTTGGGAAAATCCGTATTGGAATAATATAAAGACTAGAAGGCATGTGGGAACTAAAAACTTTCTTGCTGGAAGAAATATTTATAAAACTACAATAATTCCATCCCCCCAAAATAAAACCCTCCCTAATATTCACATGGGACCTTAAAATTTGTAAAGTGCTTTACAAATATTTTATTATTCTCACAATAATCCTTGGAGGTAGAAGCTATTATGACCCACATTTTACAGATGAGGAAACTGAGAGTTTATGTGACTTGTTCAAAGCTAGGCAGAATGTGAGGCCATATTTGAGCTCAAGTCTTCTTGGTTTCAGACCCAGCATTCTAGCTGTCTCAATGAAGAAATCATAGACATTTCAAAATTCAAACTATTGATTCCAATCGCTTTTACTTATGATGTAATTCAACTGGATTTCACACAACCTCCTATCACATTTTAGCTGCAACCTATAATATTTTCTTTAGATGTTTAAAGATAGGTAGAGAGTACTCATCCTTTTGCTATTAATGCTATGCATAGACTGATAGATTTTCACCCATTTTGTGAAAGATTTCATAAGGAATAAATCTCCGCATTTAATAGGCTTACTCTGAGGCTTTTCTTTCATTCCTTTGCAGAAACTCACATCATTTGGTTTCTTTGAAATCTCAGCCAAACCTGGAATTGCTTGGTTGTTGCGAGATTAGCCAAGTCATTATTTGTTTTTTTTTTAATAGTGATTAGAATCCATGTTCAGTAGGAATCAACATATCTTCTTGAAAGAAAGGCTCTAGAGCCTCCATTAGCAATGTAACTAAATTGTCGGTATTCTAATTCACAGTGTAGAATACTTTGTCAGCAAGTAATGATCTCAAAATCTATTCCTTCTTTATATATGCTCAGATTCTAGATGTAATGACTGTTTTGGGGAAATATGCTGAAATTCGAGCCAGAGAAGGCTTCTATTTTCGTGGGTCCTTTCCTTTGTAGTTGATCAGTCAGTCAATCAATAAATATCTAGTAAGGAAAGGTAAAACAGTCCCGATCTCAAGGATTTCCCAGTGTAATAGGCGAGACAGTATAAAAACAAATACATAATATGCAAGATAAAATGGAAATAATCAAGAGAGGGAGAGCAATAGAATTAAGAGAGATCAGGTATTGGGGATGAAGACAGTAAATGATAACTCTAGCCCAACTATCAATAATAGGGAATTAGGGCTTAATCAAGGATTCATGTAAAACCCAGTGGAATTGTGAGTTGGCTAAGGAGGGTTAGGGGGTTTGGGGAGAGGGAAAGAACATGAAACATATAACTATGGGAAAATATTCAAAATAAAAACAAAAAAAAAAGAGATCGGGAAAGGCTTCCTGTAGAAGATGGGATTTAATCTGGGATTTGAAAGAATCCAGAAGAATCCAGAGTCAAAGATTAGCAGGGAGAATATTTGAGGAGTGAGGGACAGCCAGTGTAAATGTCTGGACCCAGGAAGTCAGGAAATGGAATATTTTACTCAAGGAACAACAAGGAAGACAGTGTCACTGAATCCCAGAGTAAGTGTGTTTTGTGAATGTGCGTGTGTGTGTGGTAGATGGAGAGAAGGGGTGTGAGGGTGTATAAGGTATAGGAAGACTGAAAAAGTCTTGTAAAGTATATGAAAAAGCAGAATTAGTATGTACATTCTAAAATAATGAATCCAGTTGAGCTCTCTCAAGACTGTTTATATAGAAGATATTTAAATTACATGTATAATTATAATACATCTATATAATTAAAATTATATTATTAGCTATATTTTAGATATAGTTTTATAGCTATAAATTAATTTGAAAAAAGAAGCAACATGATGAAGGGGAAAGAGTGCCAAATTTGAAATAAGATTAGAGTTCAAATTCTGATTTTACTGTTTACTTGAAACCTGTGTTACCTTAGGCAAGTTGTTAAACTTTGTTGCCTCAATTTCTTCACCTATAAAACAAGGAGGTTGATTAGATGACCTTTAAGATAATGTAACCTCTAACTCTATGACCCTTAGGGAGAAGGTAAAATTGCTCACTTTATGTTTTTTTTTTTTCTGCCAGAAAAAAGGTCTTTCAGATTTTTTTCAGAATGGAATTGAAAAGACAAAATTGGATCAGAAAACTTGTGGTTAAGCTGATAACATAAGGTCATGGAAGTCTACTTTTCTCACAGAATCTCCAACAAATATTTGAAAATAAACTCACGAAGACCAATGATAAAGAAATCTGAAAAGATTTGGAAGTTAGCTATTCCATCATGGGAATGGGATAGGGAACTGCCAGGAGGTCTGAGACCAGTGTCTTCTCCAACATCCCACTGGGGCCTGTTGGAACAATTTAGAGCATAGGATAGAATGAATATTTTCTTTGGGATTGTGGAAAAAGAAGGAAAAAGAAGCCATCTGGGGCCTGAAGGCACAGTGGACCTCTAGGAAACTGAGATAGAAGACAGAGACTAAGACAAAAGGCAGGACCTAATATTAACTATGGGCAGTAGTATCCATTATACTATATACACAATAAACATTTATTAAGTGCCTACTATGTGCTAAGCACTGCACTATCAAGAAGATGGGAGAGAATAAAGCCTACCAAACTCATTTAAAAGTAATGAGAGGGACTTACCCAAACACAAAATTCTGTTCTAAGAGTCAAGGTTAAAATATAAGCAAACCACAAAAGACGGGAAACACAATTGGAGAAAGATTATGGGGGTAAGAGAAGCCCAAGAAGGAAGAGATTAAGCACCTCGTATGAGCTAGATCCCTTTGCTAAATTCTTTACAAATATTATCTCATTTTATTCTCTCAACAACCTTGGGAGGTAGATACTATTATTATTCCCAACGTTACAAATAAGGAAACTGAGGCAAACAGAGGTTAAGTGACTTGCCCATGGTCACATAACTAATAAGTGTCAAATGTAGGGTTTGAACTTAAATTTTCCTGACTTCAGGTCCAGCACTCTCTACATTCACTGTGCTTGTTAGCTGCCTCACAAGAGGTAGAAGCAAATAATTGAGTAACTCTACAACTCTAAATAGAAGCTCAGAGGAAAAAAAAAGGCTTGGTCACAAGAACTACAAGTGTTGCTGGTAGAAATAAAGTAAGAGATTTAAAAACTAAAATGAGTTCAAGAGGGAAAAAATTAAAAGAGAATAAATAGCTTGAAAAGGAAGGTATAGAATCTTACCTTCTTAAGATATTAAAGAAAGGTATGAATAATATATTCTGCATTTTACATATGTTTGCCACAAATAATTTTATTTACTTTTACATTATTCTGTGTCCCAGTCTTTTTAGTTGAAAGAGAGATATTTGGGATACAAAGAGAGAGAAAACCTGGGATATCTTGCTGATGCCCTATAACAATGCCACTACTGGACAATTTAGGGTAGCACTTAAGGAATTGTGATCAAGGAAAAGATCCTTATATGTTAAAATATACCTTTAGGTCAATATTCCAAAACAATAGTCTCTGTGTAGTTCATTCAGTGACCACCCCCTCAACTGTGGTCTTGGAGTAATCAAAGGGACCTTGTGCAGATCAATATCATAAAAATCCTCTCTCATTGGAGAAGGGTGAGTCATAGAGACAATTAATTCAAGAGATGATCAAAAAGGAGAATGTCTTGGGCCAGTAGTATAATGACTTCAGTGGATTGGGAAGGCAATATTCTTACCTACACAAGAGGTCCTCTTTGTTTTTAAAGGTCTGTAACTAAAAAAAAAAAAAGGTAGAAAACAAACAAACAAACAAAAAACAACCTAAGTACAAATAAAAAGATAACAAGGAATTAGTACTCAAAATATAGGGGAAATACTAAAAAATATACCCTGCTTCCTTTGATGAATTTAAATGATCAGGGCAGGAGGAACTACATTTCAGGATTTTGAAATGTCTAGACGTGATTACTGAGTCACTATCAGTGACTTTTGAAACATCATAGAGAACTGAAGAAATACTTTAAGACCATAGAAAGTAAAATATTCTAATTTTTTTTAAAGTTGGAGTAGAGTCAGCAGGTAGAGTCTGCAAATTGTAGTCTGAGTCTAATTCCTTTATGAAAGGGAAGTGGTGATCATTAAGAATCAACATGACCTCAATAGAAACTAGTCATGCCAGACTAAATTCACTTACCTTTTAGAACAGAGTAACTGCAGTGGAAGATAAGGGAATACTGTAGATCATTTACCCAGATTTCAATCAAGCATTTGGCAAAGCCAATCTTGTTTTTGTTGTGATCATGATGGAGATCGTAGGGTAGAAGAATAGAGCTAATTGCTATACCCTTTGGGTAGTTATTCATGGTTTGATGTTAACTTGAAAGTTGGTTTTGAATGGAGTGCTCCAGTGATCTGTGCTTGGTCCTGAGGTTATTTAACATTTTTATCAGTGAGTTGGATAAAGTTATAGGATACAATTTGCATATGGTATGGAACCAGTGAGGACATGTTCTATGTCTGCCAGGACCTAAGATGATCTTGACAGTCTAGAAAATGTGGCTGAATCTAACAATACAAAATTTAATAGGCAAAGGAAACAAAACAAAACAAAACTTGCCTTTGAATTAAAAACTTCACAAGTACAAGATGAGAAAAGATTGGCTAGGCTATCATTCATCCGAAAAAGATCTTGGGCTTTTAGTGAATCACGAACTGAATATAAATCAGTAATATGATATTGAAGCAAAAAAAAAAAGTGAAAGCAAGCAATATTAAGAAAGGCAAAACACTACTATGCCTTGTCATACCACAACCAGTATCTTCTTTTTTAATTCTTTGTATTTATTTATTTTTTTAAAGAAAGCTGAAAAGTAAACGGGGATGGGGTGACTGAGTTGGTGAAAAGTCCTAAATTCACTCCACGTGGAGACTGATTGAAGGGACCGGGGATGTCATACCTGGAGACCAGATGCCTTGGG
Organism: Gracilinanus agilis; assembly: GCF_016433145.1. NCBI lineage: Eukaryota > Metazoa > Chordata > Mammalia > Didelphimorphia > Didelphidae > Gracilinanus > Gracilinanus agilis. The sequence continues at coordinate 189,414,305 of NC_058134.1, forward strand.
AAGGTGATAACTGCCTTCAGCTATCTGAGAGGTTATCAAATGGAAGAAAGATTAGACTTGTACTTAGCCAAGAACCAGAAGCAATGTTTAGAAATTAAATAGAATCACATTTAGGTTTGAGATAAAGGAAAACTTATAGTTAATGTTACATAAAAGTGGAATGGATGCCTTGAGAAATGAGTGGCTTTCTTTTCCCTTGTCGCTGTTCAATTGTTTTAGATTCTTAGTGGCCCCATTTGAGGTTTTCTTGGTGAAGATAACTCGAGCGGCTTACCATTTCTTTCTCTAGCTTATTTTATAGATAAGGAAACTGAGGCAAACAGGGTAAAATGACTTGCTCAGGATCACATCACTACTAAGTGTCTGAGACTATATTGGTACTCAGGTCTTCCTGATTTCAGGTCTGGAACTCTATCTACTGTATCACCTCACTGCCCCTTCCTTTACCTAGAGTTCTTTAAACAAAGGCTTATAAAATATTATAAAAGAGATTATTGTCATCTAACAGGGGGCCATAGGTTAACATTCTTTCCAACTCTGAAAAAGAAATGAAAATATAATGTTCTGTTCAGTTGGCATAGTGTAATATTTTTCATCATCAAAGTTTCAAATGTTTTATGAATACTTACTATTTTGGCATATAGAATATTGTTTTCCCAGACAACCTACAAGGGATTATTGTTCCAAGGAGACATTCCTACAAGAATCTTAAGACGTTCAGATTTAATTATTCCAACTCCTTTCTGAAGTAGAGAGTCCACAAAGTATGCACCTTGCATACTTCATCAGCTCCACGAAGACAAGCACTGTGCTTTATCTAAACTGTCTGTGTCTCAGGACCTATCCAGAATAGTGTCCTGCATAGAGCATTGGCAAATCAATCAGTCAACATGGAAGAAAGTCCTTTTACTTAGAACCAGGAGCGATGGAGAGAAGGTAAGTAGAATCACATTTAAGTTTCAGTTAAAGAAATAGTTATCTAAAAGTGGAATGAGTGCCCTATGGAAGTAGTAGCCCATAAAACATATATATATGGCAATTTGGTGGCTTAATGGATAGAGTGCTGGATCTGGAGACAGGAAGATCTTCATTCAAATCAGGCTTCAGATACTTACTAGATGTATAATCCTGAGTAAGTTATTTAACCTCTGTTTGCCTTAATCCACTGGAGAAGGAAATGGCAAACCACTACAGTATCTTTGCCAAGTGGACAGTATTGGCATATTATGGTCCACAGGGTCGCAAAGAGTCAGACGTGACTGAATGACTGAACAATAACAATATAAATACATATATTTTTGCATATTATCTCCTTTATTAGAGTGTGAACTCCTTGAGAGCAGTGACTATGTTTTTTGCCTTTTATCATATCCCCAGAACTTGGCATAGTGCATGACTGGCATGTAGCAAAAATACTTGTTGATTAACTGACTCTTCTTATGGCTTACTATATATCGGGCTTACTATATGAAGATAAAAATCTAAAAAATAATGTAGTCTCTGCCCTCAAAGTACCATTGAACTGAAAATAAAGACGACTACCAAAGTAGAAACAAGGATCTTTGATCAGGGTGGAGGAACTGCAGTTTGGGGGTGACTACAAAACACAGGAGAGCATAGGGGTGCCCACTCTGCAGCAGAAGAATCAGGTTTAAATAAACTTTAAAGGGAAGGATAATCAGAAAGGGCAGCAACAGGAGGAGGGACTAACATTTGATGAGACCAAAAGATCCAGTTGTGATTAAGAGGCAACTGTGAGAAGTGACTGGAAGGAGTGATGAGATCAAAGTGATGAAAGACGGATCAAATCAAAGGTTCTAGGAGTGGTAAGTTTCTTTTTTAAAAAAAAATCACACTTTTCTTCTGTCCTAGAATTGAATTTTTTTTTAAATTTCAAAATAACTTATTATGATATTTTTACTGAAGTACAAAGAAGACCTCTTGGTTTATGGTTTATTGGTCTTTTTTCCATGAAAGCAGTAAATTGGAATATTGAACATAAAATGTGAAAGCATCCCTCACAGATATCTACATTAATTACTCCTGTGTATGTAGGATAAATATATATGTGTATATATATATTTATATATATGCACACATATATAACACAAATATAGTTGTATTCTGGAATTTAAGACCACATGTTAAACTAAGTAGTTATACCTAGAAGAACCTTTGAATCCACCACCAGGCATTCCTTGGAATGAAATAAAAGCAGACCACTATATTTGTAGAGAAATATAACGTAAAAAAGAAGTTATTTCTAAGTGAACCACCTTCCCATTTTCAATAATAATGACTTCCTATAGTATTGACTGCATGTGAGCAGGCTGGGTAATCCAAATACACAATGAAGCAGGTTATGAAGTTGGTGATGGAGGACAAGCAGGCAATCTGCTACAACCAGAACTAGACTGCTTCCAAGGCAGAGCAGCTAGGCAGTTGGGATTAAGTTGTGTGTCCAGGGTCATAGAGCTAGGAAATATTTGGGGTCAGATTTGAACCCAAGACCTCTCATCTTCAGGCCTGGCTCCTTATCCACTGAGCCACCAAGCTGCCTCTAGAAGTGGTAAATTTCCAGAGCTATCACAAAATCCGTGCCAACCACGAGGTCAGAAGACCCTTCCGATCGCTGCATTTAACAGTGTTTATATTTTAATGCGTTTACACACATATGTGGGGGTCGTGGCCTGGGAAGGAAGTTTTGATGTGGAGACTCAGAGGGATGGTGGATCGATCAATAGAATAATTAGTTGTCGTGGCATTTTCAGAAGCATTAGTGGTGTGGATTTGATTAAAAGCAATTTGCAAACTTTTACGTGAATTACATAATCCTTTTTTGCTTTATTATTACCTAAAGAAGGTCATATAGCAAGGTGTAAAACTGCCTTTCTAACTCAGATTCTCTGACACTAAATAGAGTAGTTTTTAAAAAAATACTAGGAGGGTCCATCTTGCTGGAGTAGGAGAGGAGAAAGCAGTCCTGTGTACTAGGGTGGAACTGTTGTGATGTAGCCCAAGTGGCAGTTTCATGCCAGCGTCAGCAAGGAGGGGACACCAACGTGATACAGAACAAGGGGCAGTGGAAGGAGCATGGCCCAGTGTAGTCTGGCTGTAGCAGAACTCGGCACGAGCCAGCATGGGCAGCCATGGGGCAAAAACAGCCCAACAATATCCAGCCACAGCAGGAGAGACTGAAACCCAACATGATCTCGTCCAAATGGCATCAGCTACCCGTCTCCCCACAATAGGCTGGCCAGGCTCCTTCTGCAAAGTACTCAGTTTGGGACCCAAGGGACAGTTAAGCTGACCACAGGCTCCCAAAGGGATCACAGCTTGGGGCAGGACTCTCTCCATCTCAGGAATGGAGCTTAGCTTCAACATGTAGGCAGTCACACACACACACACACACACACACACACACACAGAATCCAAAAGAGAAAAGGACAAAGAAAAAGCCTGACACTGGAAAACTATTTCAGCCACAGAGATGACCAAAATGCAAGCTCAGAAGAAGAGAGCAACTAAATAGATGAAAATGTGTGAATCTCCAAAGGAAAATGTGAAAAGATGTCAGGCTCAAAATGGACTTCTGGAAGAGCTCCAAAAGAAGAATAAAAAACAAATAAGCAATTCAGAAGAAAAATCAGAAGTAAAAATGACAGAAAAACTCAACAGCTTTGAATAAAAAGTTACCCACAAAAACAGCTGCCTAAAAAAGGAAATACAAAACCTCAAAAAAAAAAAAAAAAAAAAAAAAGAAAATAACTCTGTGAAAAAGGAAGTACAAAATCTCAAAGAAGATAATGGCTCCATAAAAATTAGAATTGGACAAATGGGAAATAATGACTCCACAAGACATCAGGAAACATTAAAACCAATTTAAAAGAATGAAAAAATAGAAAATCAGAATTCTCACTGGAAAAAGATTGGCCTAAAATAGAGCTATTCTGTCCTACTATAAAAGGTGATAGGAAGCAGGACTCACTATCTTCAATTTTATCAGATTATTTTTTGTTAAATGTCTTTGAAGACTACCTAGTAATGTTTGAGGGGAAAGGCTTTGTCTTCTCCTTTCCCTAGTCAACTACTCCCATTTGGACTGAATATGTTCTAATGAAAAGAACACTACTTTGGGAGTCAGAGTTCCTGGATTTGAATTCTGCTAATTAGTTGTAGGATCCTAAGCTCTCCTATGTAAAATGGGGGGCTTTCAGAACTGTCATGGAATCAGCAGACCCTAAATTGCCAACACAATTCTCCCCAGATTAAAATGTAATTGGAAAATATTTAGGAAATAAAAAAAATACAGAGCAACTTAAATAATGCTAATTTGTGGTATTCTAAATCAATATAGGGCAGCCAGGTAGCACAATGGATAGAGAACCTAGCCTAGAGTCAGGAAGATTTATCTGCCTGAGTTCAAATCTGGTCTCAGACACTTACTAGTTGTGCAACCCTGGGCAAAAGACTTAACTGTGTTTGTCTCAGTTTCCTCATCTGTAAAATGAGCTGAAGAAGGAAATGGCACACCACTCCAGTATCTTTTGTCTTGGAAACACCAAATAAGGTCACAATGATTCTGACACAACTGAACTACAACAAAAAGTCAATATGGGATCTGTTTCTATTTGAGTTTGGTATCACTGGCAGTGGATAATCTCCCTTTTAGCTTTAAATTCTATGATCTAGGGAAGAAGATTCCACTCAAGATGATAGGAAAAAAATGTGGATTTGAAAGGGTCGAGGAAACCACTTGTGAAAGTGCCAGGGTGCCAGAGAAATTTCTAACTGCAGGAAAATTGGATAAAGGAACTATTACTTACTATTTTCCCAATCAATGTATAGAACTCTGAGGACAGGAAAACAGAGAAAAGAGCTTTGTAAATAAGTGTTATGACTGGATGGAAAAAGAAATCTAAGAGGCTATACTGTACTGCTTCACACAGGGATGCTGATTGAGTATTGGCCAGCAGGAATGAAGGATGCCCAAAGTCCTGAATTACATTTCCCCAGGGTTTTTTTTTCCTGGACATTTTAACTAACCTGCTAACCAATTCTTCCTTGTTTTTTTGTTTATGGGAGCTGACACTTTTCTCAGACCAAAGCAACTACAGCTACAAGCTCCAGTAACTTCCAAATTAAAAACAAATGCAAGACATTGTGGTACCCAAGGATTATGAGAGCAACCCCCATTACTCTTAATGCTCATGTAAATTCTGATTTAACAAAACTATTGCATATCATTTTGCCTCAGCTTCAAAAGCTTTTCTCCCTTCCAAATAATGTTTTAATTATTTTGAAGTTGAAACACTTATGGTAAGAACACTTAATTTTTTTGTTGTTGTTGTTGTTGAAGAGACATATAAGAAGTGTTCATATAAGTTTGGAGAAAATATGTACATTCTATGACAAAAATTATTAATTTTGGTTTATAGTTTGTTTTTCATGTTCTAGACAGTTCTCCCATGCTGTTACAGAAAAAGGGAGAGGAGAATCTGCCTCTTAGTAATAGAAACAGATTGACTTGAGGCTGTCTTTTTTCTCGCTTTTTATAGTTCACAGATACCAAAATTTAGAGGTAGGTTTTACATAGTAGTTGACTAATCATAGTAGCATGTAGATAACTTGAGTGAATATTAATTAGTTGTCTAAAATGCTCTTTAATGAAAAAAAGTGGTATTTGAATTGATCCATTGTTTACTCTCAACCTCTACTCAAAGTTTAGAGGGTTTTTCCTTAGTTATTCTGCAGTGATACATAATCAATATGCTCAATAGTTCCTTAGTGATGTATGAGAGAATTGTAAGAGTTTGATCTTTAGTTGTCTAGGCAACCTGGATAAAAGGGCAAATAAAAAAACTAAAAAGAAAAAAGCATGAAAGATAAAGAAAGATGGAGGGAAGGAAGGAAAGAAAGAAAGGAAGAAAGAATGGAAAGGAGGAAAAAGGGAAGGGAAAGCAGAAGGGAGAAAAAAGAGACTGGATTTTGAAATTGTTGTTTACATTTTCTGTGTGCCAGATTCTTGGCCCTTATTATGTATTCGGAAAAGATAAATAAATGGCTTGGGATATGTCATTTACCAACTTTAAATACCAGTCTTAGAAACACACAAAACACCTGCCTCTTGCCAATCATACTATCATTCAAAATCTCCCCTCTACAATATGAAGATTAACTGAGAATAATAGAATCTTTTAGATGAAATGGCCCTTTGAGGCCATTTAGTTCACCTCTCTCATTTCACATGTGAAAAAATTCCAATGACTTCCTACAACGGCTGGATCGCCAAAATTTCCATATGGTTGGATTGGAAAGAGGCAGAGAATAATGGTACCTGCTCTGAGTCCTGGGCCATCATTGGTTAGTACCACTTATGATATAAAGAATGAATTAAGAAGCATTTTTTTAAATTGCTTAATATGTGCCAGGCAACCTAACATGAATGACTACTAATCAAATCTAGGGTTATAACTCCTGTTTGTTCAGAGTTTACATTCTGATGGCAGAATGCATACTCTTATATATACGCAGAAAAAATAGAAAGAGAATAAATAATAAGTTGTTAAATAGAGGGAGGAAGTAGACCAGAAGTTGTTAGGACTAGCAAAAGTTTTATTTAGAAGTTTATGCTTGAGGAGCAGCTAGGTGGCTCAGTGGATAGAGTCAGACCTGGAGACAGGAGGTCCTGGGTTCAAATTTGGCCTCAGGTACTTTCTAACTGTGTGACCTTGGGTAAGTCACTTAAATGCCATTGGCTAGCCCTTGCTGTTCTTCTGTCTTACAATGTAGATAAGTAAAATAGATAACATTGCTACCCACTGCTTTTCCATGGCAGGGATACACACACACACACACACACACACACACACACACATACACACACACACATACACACACACACACACACACACACACATTATATTTAGTTTTCAAACAACACTCCCAACAGATACCTAAAGAACTACCCTCACAAAGTACATTCCCCTTCAATACAATTAATTTATCAGCTGTTAAAACAAGGGAAGAATATGTCTTCTACTTTTGACAGTATGATATTAACATTTACCATTATATTTGACCAGTTATTTTCTTCATTTGCATTATTGCAGTCATTGAGTACAATTCATTGTCCTTAGGGTGCCTCCAGGGAAATGTTAATTATTCTTTGTTTGCTATTTACTTTTCAGTTCTGCTGTATATATCCAGCCTTTCAGACATTCCTATAACTTCTTCCATTCATAGATTACTAAAGACAAAAACCTTTAGTCTTCAAGTCCAACATGGACCCGAATGGGAATTTCCTCTACAAAACAGCCACCTCTACTTGACTCGAATTTAAGGAATGTGCTCAGACTGGTCATCTCTCTATTTCCCACCAAGCTGTACTTCTCTAATTTCTCCATCATGACCCAGAAAGCTCTTTATCTTGGAAGATCATTTCCACTCTGGATCTCCTAATCTCAGAAATACCTTCTGCCCCTGTTGGGGAGTGAAGGGTTCCTCTTAGAATTTCCATCTAAGAGAGGTGCTCAGTCTAGCCATCTTTTCATTCCCCATCAGGCTGTGCTCCTCTGGCACCAGGTACATTCGCTCTTCTCCATCCACCATGACTTCTTCAGCTTCCTTTTATGGCTTGTCTTTCCCATTAGAATGCAGGCTCTGTAAGGGCAGAGATCATCTTTCTGCTTGTATTTGTACTCCCAACACTTCCCACAGTGCCCGGAATACAGTAAGCACTTAATAAGTGTTTGTCTAGGGATGAGAAATGCTCTACTTCTCATTCTGCTTTTGGTTAGTTTTAATTGTTAGGAAGTTATTTTTTCCAGAGAGACTAATCTTCCACCTATTGTCCTGGTTCTATTCTCTGGAGCCAAGCAGATAAAGTTCAACTCTTATTAATTTCCTTTCAAATACGGGGAAGATAGCTTTCAGGACCCATCCATCCCTCCTCTAAGTCAAGACACCCCTAGGCTAGATACCTTCAGGTCCTTTTGAAGGGGGCTTAATCAGGGGGTTCCTGGGTGGTTAGTCTGGGGCTCTTCCTTTAGAGCTTACTCTTCTGTAGGACGTATGCTTTGGCTCCTTGCTAAAGTGACATTGAGACTCCTGTACTGACTCCCATGATGGGGATTGTGTTGCCTGGTGTTGTTCTATGGAAGTTCACTGGTTACTGAAGATTGGTGGAGACCAACTATTTTCCAGGAAGCTCCTCTTTTGATAGTCTTAAAGAGTGAGTTTTCATCTTTCATCCCATTTCCCTCCATTTTGAGTCCTTTTCTCTGTGTTTGTGCTTCTTGGATGTCCAGCAAGGGGAGGAAGGAGGATTCCTTCTCCCAAGCCCTTCCCACACAGAGGATACAGGCACAAGACAGCTGGGACAAGGGCTTGCTCAGGTGACCCTGTGCCCTTGACCCTCCTCCTTCTGCTTGTTGTTTTCCTCCTCGAGTAGAGCACAGTAGCTACTCATTTTTAGAAATGGATCTCTTTGTTTTCTGCAGGCAAACCTCATGAGTTTAAGAGTTTAAAATCTCTGGACTTGGGTGTCCATTGGGAGGTGATTTCCTGGAGGAAGATTTTTACCACTAGGAAGACTAACATGTAAAGGAGCAAAGAAAGCTCAAGCCCTGCTCTGTTTTGCCATCATGTGTGGAATGGACCTATAGAGTTAGGTTGAATATGAAATATTTGTTCAAAAGTCCCACTTTGGGCAATGGTGGTAGGTAGGTTAGCTAAGTGGCTAGTACACTGGGCTTAGAATCATAAAGATTTGTCTTCATGAATTCAAACCTAGTCTCAGATACTCTCAATGGTGTGATCTTGGGCAAGTTGCTTAACCCTATTTGTCTCAGTTTCCTCATCTGTAAAATTAGTTAGAGAAGGAAATGGCAAACTACTCTATTCTCTTTGCCAAAAAAACTCCTCAAAATGTGTCATGAAGAGTTGTATGGGACTGAAAATGACTGAACAACAACAGAAAAAGTAAGTGTAATGAGTTAATCAAATGTTTTTATGTTTTCCACATTTCTTTGTACACATTTAAAAATCCTTTTTAACTTACAAAATTTCTGTCGTATGTTAAAAATTAAGTTAAGTAGTGAGGACTGAAGAAAGAGAGAAGGACAGGGACAGCAAAATAAAATGCTGTTCCACACCTGATAATTATGTGGTGCCCTGAAAATCTTTTCTAGGAGGGACCTTGTTGGTTAAATTTTGGGGAGGCACTACACAGACCCATTTCTAAGCATTCCTTTAGAGATTTTTTTTCCAGAGTTACTATAGGGAAGGAGCATGATGAACCAAAGGAAGAGGGAAAAGACTGATCTCTCCTCTTCAGAGTCAGATTCTCTCAAGATGAATCCTAGTTTACACGAGTTTGGAGCCAAGCCATTTACTTATAAGAGGGGACACTTGACGATGGATCAACTGATCTTTCAATGCCATTTGTGTTCAGTCCTCTCTCTGGACAGAGCATTAGGTCTCTCAATGCTTGTCCTAAAATGTGATCTCTAGAATCCTCATTTTATAGATGAGGACACTGAGTTCCCAAGAGGTTAAATGACTTTCTCAAGGCCACACAACAACTTATTTTAAGATCTTGAATTTGAGCCTCATCTCCTAACTCCTAGTCCTGTGCTTTTTTAATTATGAACCCATCTTTTTGAAATTCTCTTAAGTTGGCTGTTTTAAAAATTCTGACTCTTAACTTAGATTACTTTCCTTATATCTAGAGAATAAATTTTGCATTTTTTATTGGCCTCCTTGCTGTTTTTTGCACATGACATTCCCTCTCCCGGCTGTTGTATTTTCACTGGTTGTCCCTCATGCCTGAAATTCTTTCCCTCCTCTCTCTTTCCTGGCTCCTTGGCTCCCCTCAAATTAACTAATTTGCTAATTTAGCTTCTACAAGAAACCTGTCTTGATTCATCTTAATGCAATGTCTTCCCTTTTGCTGATTATTTCCAGTGTATCTGGTGTATATCTTGTTTGTACCTAGTTATTTGCATCTTGTTTTTACCACCAGACTGGAAGCCCTTGAGAAGAGGATACACACATACATATTTGATGAGTGAATGAACAACCTTAAATTAGATTGGGTAGGCTAAAGTGACATATTATGGGATGTGTTTCTTTTTTCTCCTTTTCCCTTTTTTTCCCCCCAACTCCAGTTTTTAACACAGTGCTTGACACGTGATAGACAATAAATACTTGGTGACTTCATAAGTTCAGACGTGTGAAGTGATTGGTGTAAGGAACTCCCAAGGTGATAATTCCCTCCATTATTTTACATCAGTGAATCCTTCGAAACTTATAGTTTTAGAAAGTTTCATAGGTACACTAAGCGGTCAAATGACAATATTATATGCCAGAGGCAGAATTTGAATCCAGATATTTCTGACTTAATGGTTATTTCCCTATTTACCATATAATGATACTTTCAAAGGAATTTTTAAAAAACCATTACCTTCTGTCTAAGAATCCACACTATGTATCAATTCCAAGGCAGAAGAGTAGTAAAGGCTAGGCAATTGGGGTTAAGAGACTTTACCAGGGTAATAGAGTTAGGAAGTGTCTGAGGTCAGATTTGAACCTAGGACTCCCTTTCTCCAAGGCTGGTGCTCTATCCACTGAGCCACCTACCTGCCCTTTTCATAGAAATTCTTAACCTTTTTTTGGGTCATGGATCCCTTGACTATCTGGTGAAGCCCGTTGGCCTTCTGGTTCTGGGTGCTCATCATATTATTGTTGGACTCAGTTAAAATACCTAAGCAGTTTTATACCTGCTACAGCTCAAAATTCCCAAAGTCAAGGGATCCACCAGCTTTAGCCTCCCCAGTAGTAGTAGAGATTGAAGGAATACATTACCATGCTTATTATTGTTCTTTTTCAGTCTTTTTCAGTTCTGTCTAACTTTTTGTGACCCCAGTTGTTTTTTTTTTCTTTTGGCTTTGCCATTTCCTTTTCCAGCTAATTTTTTTTAAACCCTTGTACTTTCGGTGTATTGTCTCATAGGTGGAAGAGTAGTAAGGGTGGGCAATGGGGGTCAAGTGACTTGCCCAGGGTCACACAGCTGGGAAGTGGCTGAGGCTGGGTTTGAACCTAGGACCTCCTGTCTCTAGGCCCGACTCTCACTCCACTGAGCTACCCAGCTGCCCCCAGCTAATTTTACAGATGAGGAAACCAAGGCAAATAGGGCCAAGTGACTTGCCCAGGATCACACAGCTTGTAAGTATCTTGCTGACTGCAGGCTTGGCACTCTAAACTCTCTTCAACTTAAGTGCCCATTACCATGCTTGAGTTATCTTAATTTTCAGTGACATTATCAAATTCCAGAAAAAAATTTCATATAAAATAATTAGAAGGTTCACAAAAGTTGGGTGTTTGATTTTTTTCTTGACTCAAGATATTTTAAAATATGAAATAAAAATTTAAAAAAATGGGACATCTAAAAGTGCTTAGATACCATACTATCATTATGGATTAGGAGATGTTGCTTTAGTCCAGCCAATCTAATTTAAGATTGTTCATTCATTCATTCATTCATCAAACATGTATTATGTTTACTATGAGCCAGGCACTGTGCTAGATGGTCAGAGAATAAAAAAGCTGGGAGATGTGGTTCTCGTCAGTGAAGAATGGTGTCTAAGAACCCAGTTTATTCATCATGCCTGACCTATGAGCTGAGTAACAAGGTATATACTAATTCTTTTTGTCAGGGACAAATTCATCATTAAGATTTAATGCTCTTATGATTCATCAAATGTTCAACCTTTTCTCATGGCCCTGAATCACCTCTTTGTTGAAAACTGGTGCTGAAACTTTTATTTCCCAGGGGCCAAAATCTGCAGGCATTTTGACAACTTTCACATCTGATTTTTTTTACTACATTTTGCAGAGTCCATGAAGGAATTGTTTCTGATACAATGCTTTTTTTTTTACATTTATTAATATTCATTTTTAACATGGTTACATGATTCATGCTCCTCCTTTCCCCTTCAGATACAATGCTTTTTTATCAACTGGGTTACAGGACATTCTAGGCCCAACATCCAAAAGGTAGGAAATTAAGTGCTAAAGAAAGATTTTTTTTTCCCACAGAAGTCAGGAATAAAGCTATGGAAAAAGATAAAACAACCAATCATTTCTAAGTTCTGGTTTCTACAGTCTTCTCAAAAGGGCTCAGGATGCACATGCATCATTTGAAAAGCCAGTCCTTGAAGCTCTTCTTGAAGAGTTTCTCTTTATCTTTTTATCTCTTCTCCAAATGGCAAACTGTAAACAATTTCAATATTAACTCTCTTTCTAACTCCTTAACAACTATGCCGTTGGAGAGGTAGTGTCGAATGAAGGGAAATGAGTTTCAAAGAAATGTATGAACAATAAAGTGTGTGGGTTTGAGGACACCTGTTATGTATTGTAGAAAACAAATTGCTTTTAAAATTTGCAGATATATAAAATAAACTCAGAAATAGATTTTGATTTCATCATGCAAGTCATTTGCATTCAGAAAGGATGTTGGTATGTTGTCTCATATATATAAGAGCCACAGAGTTTATAAAGGATACCAAAACAACAGTTGAGGGCCATCAAGATTAAAAGCCCTTCAAGTAAAAGAAGGTAAACCTAACTAAAAGGATGTCCTGACATCTGTTGGCAAATGGGTTATGCCATTTAATGTGCTGTTATTTTATTCCATCAAGGCCTTGCCCACTGTGGAACTGAGTCTATTCTCTCTATTTTATTCTTGTTGCAGCCTTGTCCTTTTCTAAGTGCCCAATAAGAGACTGACACCCTGACACCTTGGGGAGAGGGAGTGGGAGCAGCACCTTTGCCACAAGGAAAGTGCCTCTACCAGAGTCAGTGAAATCTAGCTGGCCCTTCTTGTTTCTCCAAAGCACTGGAAAGTGTGTCATTCAGCTCCAGTAGTGTACAGTGCATCCTTTTGGACCTTGACTCCACCATTTTCAGCCTTTAAAGTGGACATTAAAATTGAATGCATTATTACCTTATGCTTCATTTTTCTTGTTTGAAAAATGAATATTACATAATACTTGTTTCTCCCACTCAGCTGACAATGATGCTGTGCTGATGTCTAAGGCAATTAGCTCATGTGGACTTCTAAACATTTAAACTTCTTTTAGAAACAATCTAAAGAAGCTTATGTAATTTTTCTTGTTAAGTGATCTTTTCTCACAAATGCTACAGATAATCCAGGGAGCTTCCATAGGCACTATTTAGAATGTGGACATCCTTTATGTTTCCATGGCCAAAGCTCTCCCTGTTATTATTAACAGTGGTTGTAACTTTAATTTGTTCAGTCTAATTAAATTCAGCAGACATTTATTGGATGACTATGATCTGCTGGGATTACAAAGACAAAATTAAATAATCTCTGTCCTCAAGGAGTTTATATTCTCAATCAAATGAATGAGCACATGTAAAGCACTTTGCAAACCTATATATACTATATAAATGCTATTATTATTATTATTATTACAACATCCTCCTGAGGAATATATGGGGTGTTTAGGGCGGACTTGTTGAGCCCTTCTCAGGGCTGTTCCTTTGTTGCCCACGTCTCACCCAACTCTTACCTGTGGCTCCAAAAATCTATAATAGGTGCAGCAGCCATTCCTGGGTCAAACTATTTCATCAATTTGGGCCAAACTAGGTTGAGGGTAACTGATGGGACCTTTTTTTGTGGGAAAAAAATTATCTCCATATATTTTGTTTCCTCTACATCCATATTTTGAATTTTAATACAAAAAGAAAAAAAATTAGAATCTGATAAAATGTTTACAAACAAGATTCCTTCAAATAGATTCTACTCATTTCAGACCAGTGCAAAGTAAATGACAAATTGTACTGTTTTCTTCAAGGCAACAGAATCTGTAGTCCATGACCACTCAGTCCAACCATTACACAAGCTTAATTTTTATCTAGCATGAATGATAAACTTATTGTTGATTCCCAGTTTTTTGCTTATATGTTTGTGTATTTGTGTGTGCACATGTGTGATGTAGGGGGATGCCTACCCCAAGCATGAGAAGTCTTCCCCTGGTGGAATGAATGGAGGAAGAAAATGTATTCCAATGGCTGTGATGGTGGCTGAAGCAGGTGTTGTGGAGCATTTAGAGTTTAGACAGATGCTGAAGATGCCAAGTTCAACCACCGCATTCCAGTCCATCACTAGTCATCCTGACTTTGGTCTTGCCACTGGACTTTAATGACCCCCTAAAATTGAGTGAGGCTGATGTCTTTGTGCAACTCTGCTTCACTTAAATACGATTTGCTTATATTTCATAACAACTTGGTTATGGTGTCATTAGTCATCTCTGAAAATAAAGGAAGAACAACAAGAACCTCCTACTAATGTTGTTCGGATTCAACATACAGAGATAAATAAGTACACTCCAATGGGAAGCCTGACAAAGCACTAATAACTTGGGGAATCAGTCTTCACAGGGAGCTGAGCCTTGAAATAAGATAAGGATTCTCAGGGGTCAAGATCAGGAGAGAGTACATTCCCAATATGAGGATCAACCCTTGTGAAGACACGGAGTTACAAAATGGGACACCTAATAGGCCAGTTCAGATGGAACATGGAGTGTAAGAAGGAAAGTGGTAAAAAGAGAAGAGAGAAAAAAGGATTAGTAAAATAATCTAGAACTGGGATGTGGAGGGTCATAAAAGTAAGACTAAGGAGTTTGAATTAGGTCCTGAAGACAATAAGGAGCTTTTGAAAAAAATTCTTCATGAGAGTGAGATGGTCAGACCTGTGCCTTAGGAAAATTATTTTGGGTTTGCATGGAAATTGGATAAAAGAGGAGAAAGATTGTAAACTGGGAAGATAATTAGGACAATTAGTTGAAGTTAAGAATGATGAGGACCTGAATGAGTGTGATTCTGTCCACTGGAGATAGGATTGGGAAACTGGATATGGGATGAGGGAAAAATAAAGGCACAAGGAAATTCAGAGGTTTGCATTTCCAGAATCTAAAACATTCTTGTTGGTTGCAGATTAAAAAAGCATGTTCCCCGCTCTCTAGGAATCAACATTATCTGTAAATCGGCTCCATAACACTTTCTGGAATTACATTCTAGTTAATTTAAAGTCTGTGATACTCTCTCCTTCCAGTAAATAGAGTCCAGAAGGAAATGGAATCAAGGATTGAAAGCATATCTGACAAGGCTGTAAATCACACTTCTTGGAAGTCCTTTTGCAGGAGTTCTCAAAAGTTGCCTTGATAAGATGTCAGCTCCCATGGATTAAATTATCATCTCTATATAGATGATCCCAGAGATCTATCCCTGACCTCTATTTTCATTTCAAGTGCCTCTGAGACATTTCATACTGGATATCCTTATTATTTCTCAAACTCATTGTATCCAAAGAATACTCAATAAATTCCTCTTCCCAACTCTCACCTTACTGTCGAGAACACCTCCATTCTCCTAGTCACCCAGTCTTGCAACCTTGATGTCATCCTAGACTACTTATTGGCACTCATTCTACATATCCCTTATTTTGCCAAGTTTTATTGTTGCTACTTTTATTTATCTATTTTTCCCCAAGTTTAAAAAAACAGCCTGTTCATTATTTCTTATATTACAGTAATATTCCATCACATTCATATACCACAATTTATTTAGCAATTCCCCAATTAATGGGCATCCTCTCAATTTCCAATTCTTTGCCACCATAAAGACTCAACAATGCTATTGCTGGATCTAAGAATATACACAATTTTATAATTCTCTGGGTATAATTCCAAATTGCTCTCCAGAATGGTTGGATCAGTTCATAGCTCCACCACCAGTGTGTTAGTGCCCCCAACATTTGTCATTTTTCCCTTTTGTCATTTTAGTCAGTCTGAGGGGCAAGGTGATATCTCAAGAATTGTTTTGGTGTGTATTTCTCTAATCACTAGTAATTTAAAGCATTTTTTATATTCCTATATATCGCTTTGGTTTCTTCATCTGAAAACTGTCTTCATATCTTTTGCCCATTTATTAATTGGGGGATAGCTCTTATTCTTATAAATTTGACAAAATTCTCTATTTATTTCAGATATAAGACCTCTCTATCTGAGAGGCAGTCTATTAATCCCTCCCCCCACAATTTTCTGCTTTCCTTCTAATCTTGGCAGCATTTGTTTCATTTGTACAAAACCTTTTCAATTTAAGTTATTCAGAATTATCCATTTTATATCTCACAATGCTCTCCATTTCTTGTTGACTCAAACATTCCTCTCTTATCTATAAATATGATATGTAGTATGTTCCCTATTCTAATTTTCTTACACAATCTCCCTTTAGGTCTAGATCTTGTTGTGACTTTTTTTTTTAAACTTTTTGCCTTAGAATCAATACTGTGTATTCGTTCCAAGGCAGAAGAATGGTAAGGGTAGGCAATGGGAGTCAAGTGACTTGCCCAAGGTCACTGAGCTGGGAAGTGTCTGAGGCCAGATTTGAACCTAGGACATCCCATCTCCAAGTCTGTTTCTCTATTCACTGAGCCATCTAGCTGTCCCCCAAACTGATATTCTTAAAGCCAAGATCTGACCATGTCACCTCAATATTCAATAAACTCCAGTGCCTCTTGGTAATCTCTGGGATCATTTATAAAATCCTTTGTTTGGCATTTAAAGCCCTTCATAATTTGTCACCTTACCATTTTGCTATACTTTACTCCTTTTAAGGCACCTCACAATGCTGCGACCCTGCCTTTCCTACTATTCCTTGCATAAGGCCCCCTGGCTCCCAAATCCTGGCATATTCACTGGAATGTGTCCCTTGTGGATTGAATTCTCTCTCTCTCTGTCTCTCTGTCTCTGTCTCTGTCTCTGTCTCTGTCTCTGTCTCTCTCTCTCTCTCTCTCTCTCT
>NC_058134.1:189431591-189461126 GCF_016433145.1 Gracilinanus agilis
TCTCTGTCTCTGTCTCTGTCTCTGTCTCTGTCTCTGTCTCTCTCTCTCTCTCTCTCTCTCTCTCTCTCTCTCTCTCTCTCTCTTTCTCTGTCTCTCTCTCTCCATCTCTCTCCTATCTTCCCTCAAATCTCAGTTAAAATTTAACCTACTACAAGAAGCCTTTCTTGATTCTCTGAAATGCTTATGTCTTTCTTTTCTTATTTCCAATCTGTGCCTAATTATTTGTGTGTTGTTCCCCCCATCAGACTGTGAGACCCTTTAGAGCAGTGACTGGTTTTTCTTAGCATTTCTTTATATCTCAGCATTTAGATTGGGATTTGTCTGTTATAGGTTCCTAAATACCTAATAAATGCTACTTGATTTGACTTGAACCCCAATTGGATCAGTCATATCCTTGTGGAATATCCTTTCCATGCCATTAAACCTTTTATTAAATGCAAGTTGGTTTAAAAGAGTTTCATTTTGCTCCAGTCCTTACCTTGAACCTTTGGTCCAGTTTGAATTGTCTGACCAAGAACATTTGGAATAGCCGGAAGGATTGGCTGCCTTTGTAATTGAAGTAGGAGAAGGGCAATATGGAGGAAGAGAAGCCTTAAATGATTGGGTATCCTTTCACCCCTGTGGTCACCATGTTTCTGCCCACATACCCTCAATGGGACAAAGAGGGACCTCATTGACATATAGGACTGGATAGCCAACTACCTATGGGTGTTCAGCAACTAGAAACATACATGTGAATGTGTTCTTGGTCTTTAGAAATCATGCCATGGAGAAAGTCCATATTGTAAAATTTACTTTGTTGAATTTGCACAAATTTATGTTTGGGGGTAATTGTGATCTCTAGGTCATCCAACTTTGGTAGACCTAGGTCCTCCCAGAAGAGCCTTACTACAGGAATTATTCGAGAACTGTGTTAAATTGATCCCTTGTGACTCTTTCTGTGGTATTTGGGAGGTCATTAAGGAATCCATTATGTGAACTCTGTTGAAACTTTTTAGGGTAAAGCATTGGGGAGGGCACTTGAAAGGATAATGCTTGAATTGTACCAGGATTTTAGGGAACTTTTCTTGAAGGACAGGCATGAATCGGGTCTGTCTCCTACTTGTTTAGATCTATATTAGAATGAAATGAATCATTCATAGTTTGTCAAAGAGTTAGCCAAAGGTTTATCTAGTCATATCAGAGGAAGAATATTCAAGGATATTAAATCAAGATAGTATATTGATACAACTGAATGGAACTTCATGCTATTGGTAATGCTATCTATCTTCTGCCAGAAGCTTTTGGAAGAGAATTGGGGTTCTTTGTGGCTTTTAGTACTCATGTGACCAAGAAGGAGTATAATTGTTGGGAAGTGCCTTGCTTTTTGAAGTCAGGAATGGATTGGGGGACAAGGTGAAATTTCTTCTCTATGGAATCTTCTCTATGGAAGATGGGAAAAAAGGGGCAATTCTTCTGTAAACACCTTTTAATACTTAGTTTCCCCTTGCTTTGCAACTTTCTTTCCTTTTCCCCATAAATGGTCCTAGGAAGGGGTTGATGTTGGTTGGTGGTTCAGAGAAGATTGAGTGGTTGGTGAATGAGTTTCAGTATTCA
Source organism: Gracilinanus agilis (assembly GCF_016433145.1). Lineage (NCBI taxonomy): Eukaryota > Metazoa > Chordata > Mammalia > Didelphimorphia > Didelphidae > Gracilinanus > Gracilinanus agilis. The sequence goes on from NC_058134.1 coordinate 189,433,188, forward strand.
TTCAGCCCATTTGACGAACTGCATGTAAGAATGAAAAGAAAATATCTTAGATACCTCATTGCAGATGTTCCTGATCTGTAACGAAGGTTGTCGAATGCTTCAGTATAAAATCATCTATACTGTGGCCCTGCTGTTCCTTGTAGCACTCCTATTCATTATCTCTCCCTTACATTAGGAGACCCACTGTGACCTTCAAAGATTTGGCATTACTCATGTTATAAATGAAAGGGGTCCAAAGGAGATGTATAGATGTACAATGATGTTGATGTATCTATCTGCTCTCTCCTCAGTTGCAGATGATGGAGGAACACCAACTCCGATCACCCTTGACTGCTGCTCTGATTTATCCCTTTCTCTCTAACGGTTGCCCAAGGAGGACCCTTGAGAGGTTAAATAGATGGGTAACCTTTCCAGGTCCCATCTGGGGTTGGATAGATTAGTATTGGGCTATTGATTTGCTTTGGATGACCTTTAGGATCTGACTGCGTTTGACTCCCTTCTGGAAGGTCATGATATAAAGACCACTTAGGAAGGTACTTGTTGAACTCTCTATACTCAGGGAAAGGATAACAAGGACAAGGATTGGGGATTGGAGACCCTATTGTTCTATTATCTAGAAACTAGTTGACAATTAGGCCTGGAGGCTATTGATCAGGTGGAAGCTGGAGATTTGCTCACTCCACTACCTCTGGCCACACCTGGCCACAGCCAAGCCAGAGAATAGGGAAGCTATTGATGCAGCTGTATTGATGATCTTATTCTCTCAGCTTTCTCACTACTAGTGTTGGTGATACACTAGCTCTCACAGTCTATCAGGAAATATTCAGATTTATTCCAACCCTCTTCTTCATAGACCTCCCTGCCTCCCTTCAACCACCCACTCAGAGATTTCCCAGTCCAGAGATTCCTGTCCAGAGACCTCCGCAGAGACTTCAAAGTGGCTGTCAGGGGTATTTATACCGTGGGGCCAATTAACATTTGCCCCTGGCTCACGGCATCTGGGAACATTTTGAGTCTTTCAACTGCCATCCCTGTCAGTCAAGGTGGCATCCATCATTTCCCAGATTATGAATATAACACTCACAATTAATGGACCAGATCATTAAAATCTGAGACCTTCCAAAGCAGTGAGGGGAGATCTAGAATTTTTGAATTTTGTTCTCTTCCGTATTAGATCACTCTTTCTGGGGAGTGTTCCATGGCTTGTTGTATTTTTTTCTTTTTACCTTAATAAGCTCTGCTTCCAGTGTTGCCTTTATCAGGCTTCTCATATTTCCAAGGTGAAGGTTGTCTAGTAACAATACTGAATTTATTTTGGTGGTGGAAGTCCTTCAGAAAACTTTCAGGACTTTCTACCAAGGAGTGATGCATTAGGCAAAATATCTAATCCCCACTCACCACCTCCTTCTGCAGCACTCACTGACACTAGGCTAATTTTTCCCCTAAAAAGCAATAAAACCATCCTTGAGATTTAATTGGTTCAGAGGACAAAAATTCAAACCTTTGATATAGCTTCATAGACATCAAAGTTTAAAAATGCAGCATGTGAGGAAATAGAGGCTTCCCAGGCTTGATAAATGCTGCTGATTGAGTCTGCCACTATGGCAAACACAGAAGCAGGGGAGCATTTGGCACATTTGCCTAGATCTCTAGAGGACTTTTAAGAACTTGGAATATGGACAAATTGCCAAATGCACCCCAGTTGATTTACTGAGTGTAATAGGGATAATCAAATTCCTTTCATCTTCTCAAACTACTCTGACTAGGGTGTAACCCCTTTGGAGCATGCAGGGAGCTGTATTGAGCTCCTTCTTTGTTCAGTTTTAGGGATGTTTGACCCTGACAGACTTTAGAATGATATAGTGATCCCTTTGTCCCTTTAATAGCAGTGGCAGGGAGAAGGCTGATCACCTAACACCTCTACTATCTCTTCTCTAGTCTTATTCACACAAACTACTCTCAAACCAGGTCTCTCCTCTCCTGTACCTGTGCAATTTAATTTTTAAAATTCAATGCAACATTTACATTAATTTTTATATTAATTTCATGTTTATTTAGGCTTAATCAACCCACTGAAATAATTTTGAATATTGATTCTGTCACCTCTTCTATTAACTTCTCCTAACTTTCTGTCATCTGCAAATTTGATATTTGCTCTCCAGGATAAAAATATTGATCAGATTTTCTCTTTATATAGGTTACTACCATGGCTACATTTTTCTTGTGTTTCGTAATCAGGGTTCTAGCAAAAACTATGGGAAACCAGGGTGAAGTCATCTTAACTTAATACCAAACAAATGGTTATTTGTGTCTATTTCTTTTGTGATGGTAAAATTTAAGGAAATTCCAGCTCTCTATGAAAGGGCTATTTTGTACTTTCTCAACTGGTCATAGTTAGGGGAAAACTGTTCTCTTGGTGCTATGGAGACTCTGTGATGTAGCATCTACCCATCTTGAAAGATGCTCTATGTTTTGAATGTATAATAGCTACCAGTGCTCCAGTTATCTTAGTGCACAAGAAGCTTCTTAAAATGCTTGTTCTCCTTTTATTTATAGATGAGGACGTCAGAGTACTGAATATACAACCCTTTCCAAATACATACTACATATTATTGTAGAGACTACCAACGCCTCTGGCTAGGATTTTGCAGACTTATATTAAGTCCATCTTCTTTTCAGACATAGACTCAAACCCTTTGATAACTCTATGCATATTTTAGTGATTTTCTTAGTATTTACAAATATTCATAGAGACTATTTTTGCCTGACCTTTGGTAGAGTCTTCTGACACACTATATGACCCTGATGTTGTGATGTCATTCTTGTCCTCTTCAAATATGAAAGAGCAACCAGTATTTACCAGTATTAACATAAGAGCTGATGTCCATAGGATTCATCTAATAGTTGGCATTACACTAAAATTATTCTAGAAACTGAAGGGCTTTTTAGAATAATTTATTTTGTTTTAATTTTTAAAAAAATACTTTCTGTCTGTCTTAGTATTTTAGGGGAAAGTTTCCTTCTTTGTTTGAATTACAGATCAAAAAAGGTTTCCTAGGGGGCAGCTGGGTAGCTCAGTGGAGTGAGAGTCAGGCCTAGAGACAGGAGGTCCTAGGTTCAAACCCAGCCTCAGCCATTTCCCAACTGTGTGACCCTGGGCAAGTCACTTGACCCCCATTGCCCACCCTTACCACTCTTCCACCTATGAGACAATACACCGAAGTGCAAAGGTTTAAAAAAAAAAAGGTTTCCTATCCCTAACTAAATAATAAGGCTTCTAGCAACATAAAAACATTGGACCAATGAGAATGAAAGAGATGGAAACAGGTACAGAGAGGCAGGCTTTAAAGCCATTCCTTTATTTCTCTCTAAAGTCCTCTCTAAAGGCTGTGTGAAAGGAGAAAAGATTGTGAGTCTATATCCCTTGGACTGCCAATCTCATTCACAGCCAGTTAAGAGGAGAAAGAAGTTGTTATTGCCTCAAGAGTGGGCAGATGAAAGATCGACAGGAAGCAAGGTCAGTGTCAAAACTCCAAAGCCTTCTTAAACTAGTTCACATGCTACCTGGTTCCTCATCTCTTCCCTTCTGGGCTACTCCTCTACATATCCTTGTAGTCATGGTTTAGATCCCAGAAATGGCCACTAACTTTGATCAGGTTTTGTAATTAACTACTCTATGGATGATCATTCCTGATGCTATAACTAGGGGTATACTGATAAATGTTTAAAAATTCACTTGACAGAAAAATTGTGCTCACAATGCTTTTTTTGTTTAATCTGCATTACTAAATAATTATTTGCTAAGAAGAACACCAAGAAATGACACTTGCTTTGATGGACTTTTTAAAGTTGTGTATGCAACAGAATATGTTTCTCAGATTTATCCATCACTTTCTTAAGACAAGACAATTAAACAAAAAGTTCTGATTTGTGGCATTTGCTGAATTCTGAGGTATGAATCTTCACAATGAAAGTTTAATAACTGGTTCTTGCAAGCTGGTTTGAACTGGCTTCTTTGAATAGTACATACCTAGCACAGGTCATAAGCTCCCACTGGTTTGCTTCCTCTTAACAGTGAGCTAGTGGACACAGTTAGCTCTTAGTAAAGGTACTTATTAAAACGATATAAAAACAGCTGATATGAAATGTTTTCCTCCAGCAATCTGGGGTAGGTACACTTTCCCACAAATACACATAATCCTAGGGGAAAAGCAGACTCGAACTTGGAGTACAAAGGTGCACATGAAGGGAACATGGTGGCAAAGGAGTGACTCATGATTCCTGCTAGTTCAGGGTCTTGGAAGTTCCTTTTGTCCTCTACCTAGAATTCTCACGTAGCTATCCTTGGGTTCATCTCTCTGCTGAGTGGGCCACTTGGCTAGGTTTCTAAAATCTGATCCTTTCTGTTGTCTATAACAGGAACTTCTCTCTTCCAAGAAGGGTCAAACTTCCTAAGGTTGTTTCCTTCTTAAGGTGACTATCTTTCCACATATGTCTATCCCTTGTGCATCTTTCTAATCCTAGCTGGATGCAGTAAGTGATCAGTGCTGTGGTGTGTGTGTGTGTGTGTGTGTGTGTGTGTGTGTGTGTGTGTAGATCCCCTCAATCACTGCTGGATCAGTGAACTTCCAAACTGTTGAGCCCCAGGAACATGAGGGATAATCTCATCTAATAGCAAGATACTTCCTGTATAGGGCCATCTTTCTTCATCCAGTGGCAAAAGCCCTATAATTTTCTAGAGCTCATAAAGGACCTATTCACACATTTGTTGTGGGATTGTAGGAAATTAGCTCAAAACCCACTTTATACCTTGTAATTACATGCTGATCCTTATGATGGATTGATTAATTTTATGACTATAGCAGCTGAGGTATAGACTAAAACCCCATCCCAGCTAATTACATTCTGGATCTTATGTGATTACATTAATTGAGATGGGGTCCATTCCCTCTCCCTAAACTAGTATAATTAAAATATATGCAAAACAAATGCTAGTTGTTTTGTGTGTGTGTGTGTGTGTGTGTGTGTGTGTGTGTGGAAGCGGGGAGAGGTGAAAGGTGGATATCTGGGAGTGATTGGTGTTCATTATAATGAAGGGGACAACCGCAAAGACATGGTGATGGACGATAGCAAGATGGCCAATTTGCCTAGATTGTTAGATTGTCAGATACAAAAAGGAAAGTAATATGTTGTGAAGTTGAAAAAGAAGGTTGAAGTCAGGCTATAAAGGGATTTAAAAACTAAACAGAGGAATTCATATTTGATCCTAGATACAATAGGGAGCCACTGGAGTTTGAGTAGAGAAGAAATACAAACTGTACTTAAGGACAATCACTTTTGTACTGTTTTCAAAAGAGGCTATAGGAGAAGTGTTAAAGAAAAAAAACCAGTAAGCTAGAAGACAATACAGACTCACATACATTTTTCACACTCTTCCTAACCAGAGGACAATTACAATCAGAAAATCTGCTTAGAACTGTATTGGTGAAAAATGAAGCATACATTTTCAGACATTGTCACATGTTGATTTGTTTTGCCTGACTGTACTTATTTATAACAAGGAAATCTAGTGGTGTTGGAAATGGGAGGAGGATCACTGGAAAGTGACAGCAATGGAAAAGAGATGAGCACTAACCAAACATTGAAAAATGCCCGTCAGACGTCAGAAACAAAAAGCATCAGTAAATCTTAAAAAAAGAGAAAGAAATGGATTAGTGGAGGGAGTTTATGGAAAGGAATGACTGGGCTATATTGAAATGTATTTTCCAGGACAAAAACAGACGTTCCTCCAAGCTTTTGATGGCAACTACATCCTGTTTAAAAATAGTCTGAACTCAGCCCCTGAGTGTTTATTACAGGAAGCAATATTGTGCTGGCAGGAAGATGGACTGATTGCCCCATAGATCATTCTTACATATATATTTCCTTTGTCCAAAAAAAAATCCATATTCAATTGTTTCCCCTCTTCCTTTTAAAATTACTAAAGGAAAAGATATTATTTAAGTTTCTACTCATAAATTGACCAGTCTTAACTCATGGGAAACTTGCCTTAGACTGAAAAGCTACAATTACTTTAAATAATTTTACCATGTATGTAGCACATTATCTAGTTATCTCTCTAGCAAAGATGAATCAAAGGGACTAGAAGCTAGAAAAAGACTGTAAGAATTTAGGAATTTAAAAGAAGTTCCAGATTAGCCACATAAAAATCTTTGAGAAAAGACTTGTCATGAAAGTCAATAGCTATTCAACACAATCAATTTAGTAACAAATCTTTATGAAATGATTATGTGTCAGGCACTGGAACTACAAATATGAAGAATAAAATAATCCCTAACCTCAGGACTTTTCATTGTACTGGGGGTAGAGAAAGTCATCTATTAAAATATAGCCAAAACAAATAGTATACATAATATAAATTTATACAAACAAATAAAGAATAAATTACAACAAATGCAAAGTAAAGACAAGTTGGTTAAGGAAGACACTAGCCACTGGGGGAATCGAGAAGAGTTTTATACAGAACTGGCCTGAGCTGAATCTTGAAGGAAGAGAGGGATTCTGTGAAGCAAAGGTGAGGTCAGAGTACATTCCCAGGGCATGGGTGGTCATTGGAATGGAGAAGGAGTAGTTATGTAGAATAAAGCTGGACAAATAGGTTCCAAACAGAGGCTCATATTCTGGGTAGAGAATAAAACATATTTTTTGGATATGGCCAATGGGGGAACTTGTTTTATTTGGCTACACATACTTGTTACAAGGGTTTTGTTTTTCTTTTTTCAATGGGATGGAGGGGAGAGATGAGAATGAGAGAAGGTAGAACTTTGTTAATAGAAGAAAAAGTAATTAAAATATTGTCATAAATAAATAAAATGCCTTCCTCAATAGGAGTGTGAAGCAGGGTAGTGCCATGAGGAGCAGAGTTGGATGATCTTTCTTCTTCAGGGCTAGAGTGGATAGCATTTATTGGTATAATTTTAAATTCTGAGTTGTTGTGCGGAGGTTTCAAGAAGGAATCATTTTTCTTTAATTGAAAAATAAATAGGTCACCACTGCAGGGACTCAATACTTTCATTTTTCCTTGGTTACCATGTAATGTAGAGACTGCATGGATTGCATTTATATCTATGTTAGTGAATTTAAAGTTCTACAGAAGTCTGAACCCTCTCTCAGAAGAGACTATATAACTGAAGAATCAATACTTTAGTGTTAGTGTGAGCTCAAGGCTCAACAGTCCTTTGTGGGGAAAGTGGGAATGAAAAGAGGATTACTTTCAGAATTCTGTAAGCATATTCTAATGCTGTGTGCTTCTATAGACTCCCCTTTAACTCTGGTGAATCTTTCATGATTCCTTGACCTAAAAACTGAGGTCTGAATCTTTCGGCACTTCATACTCACATTCCTCATCCTATCCTATCCTATCCTATCCTATCCTATCCTATCCTATCCTATCCTATCCTATCCTATCCTATCCTATCCTATCCTATCCTATCCTATCACATCCCATTCCATCCCATCCCATCCTTCTCATCTCATCCCTTCCCTTCCCATCCCTTCCCATCCCATCCTATCCTATCCTATCCTATCCTATCCTATCCTATTGGACTTGTGAATGTTATAACTTGTGCGTTTTCCTTGCTACTTTTCACTAATGCTATTCATGACCATGACCATTACCAGATTTTTTTGGAGCCTCTTCTAACCACCAATAATTGCTTTCTGGTTCACTTAGTAAATATTAAAACAAATATATAAATCACTGAAAAAAAGCTGGAGAGAATGTTAACTTGTTAAAGCATTCTTTAGAGACTGGGGACTGGCTCAGAAAAGTTGAGTTAAATTAGAAATTCAGTCCATAAACAAGCTAACTGGCAACTTTGTTCTTTATTTTTCCTTGTGAGTTAATGGCCACTGGTGTAGTGGAATGAGACTATGTTCTCTGGGAAATTTATAGATAAATATTTTGCCAACTTCAGCCAAGTTGGGCCATTATCTTTATAAGAACCAGCACAATAAATATGCATTGTTAAACATACAAAAGTCAGACTCTTCCCTTCCTCCTCATGCCTCTTTTCTCTCCTGATATCATTCAACCAATTACAATTTTCAGAGATTACAAAGGCTACTCCTGGGAATAGAGGTGAGAGATAAGAACTTGAATTTTTCACCATCCACTGTCCTAGAACTGGAAAGATAGTAAAATATCACTGATAAACATCAGAGATGGATGGGACTATTCCTATATAAACCACCAGTTAGTGCTGGCAAGTAGCAGTCATCTACTAAGCCAGGGACCAACAAAATATATAACCTCCTTTCTGTCCCTGTATCTGTGTGCTCAGAGCTTCCCTAATATACACTTCCCTTTAGAGATATGATCAGGTTGGTCCTTCAGCACAAAAGGATGACATGGTGGTTACTGCTTTAATTCTGACTCACCCCCATGGCTACTGGTTTCATATGTACTAGGAGTAGATATCTAGTCCCAGGATTATTCTCTTTCTCCCTCCAATAAATTATCACTTCTCTTTATACTTGCTTCCTGAACTTCTAACCAAAAATCTCCTTCTGGTAGTATTAACTTCAACTGCAAAGAAATAAATCCAAGGATTTCCAGATTTCTTTCCAAACATTTTCCAACTCCTCTATGCATTCCTGTAAGACATAACTGACATAGATTAGATAGCATCACCAGCTAACTACTTGAATTGGATGCCCTATAGACTTCTCAAACTCAATCTGTCCAAACAGAACTGATTATCTTTCTCCCCCACCTTTCTCTCTTTCCAATTTTCCTATTACTGTTGAAGGCATCACCATTCTTCCAGGATGGGTCATCCTCAGCTTGTTATTCATGTTGACTCCACATGTCCAGTCTGTTTCCTTGTACAATATCTCTTGTATACAGCCCCTTCTCTTTCCTCACACAGCTTCTTTCCTGGTTCAAGCTTTTATTACCTCAAACCTGGACAAGAGCATGTTTGTTACTCTCCCTGACTTAAGTCTCTCTCCATTCCAAATTATCTTTCACTTACCTGTCAAAGTGATTTCCTCTAATGAAAATCTGATCATGACATCCTCTACCTACCCACCCTGATACCCACATTAGTGACTCCTTATTACTTCTGGGATGAAATCTAAATTTCTCTTTTTAACTTTTATAGCCCTCTACAGCCTGGACCTTTCTTAGCTTTCTTTTCTCTTTTTTCTCATACGTTAGTCCCTTCACAGATACACTATGATCCAAATACCCTAGCCTACTTGCTGGTCCTCATGTTCAACACTCAATCTTTCTACTCTGTATCTTTTTACTGGCTGTCCTGTATTCCTATAATATTTTCCTTTTCCTCTATCTCCTGGCTTTTCTAGCTTCCTTTAAGACTAACCTCAACTCCTATCTTATGCAAGAAGCTTTTCCTGTCTCCCTCCCCAATTTTCCTATTTCTACTTCCCCCAGTGCCATCCCTTTGAGATTAACATTTGAATTGTATATTTAAAAAAATTTAAAAAACCATATATTTAAAACTCCCTTATTTTCTGTTTTAGAATCAATACTGTATATTGTTCTTGGGCAGAAGAGTGGTAAGGGTTAGGAAATTGGGGTTAAGTAACTTGCCCAGGGTCATATAGTTAAGAAGTGTCTGAGGTCAGATTTGAACCCAGGACCTCTTGTCTCTAGGCCTGACTCTTAATCCACCAAGCCACTTATCTGCCCCTAATTGTAATTGTGTGATATCTTATATGTACATAATCATTTGTATATTGTTCCCTCTAATATAATGGGAGGACCATGAAGGCAGAGACTTTGTTTTTGTCTTTTTTGTGTCCCCATCCCTTAGACCAGTGTTTGGCAGATAGTAAACAATGAATGTTATTGACAGTTTTTTCAATGCAATTTCCCCAAAGCATCATAATCTCCCCCAGTTATGCTGGGGAGGGAAAAATAAGGTATTTTAAAAAGATGGAATCAGTTTTGTGCGGTTTTTATAGCTTTTTAGTCTATAAGAGAAGAGGTGGCTATGGCTGGCCATCTCCCCCATCCAGTTCTGTGGAAGTGGGTAAAGGCAGAGAGAGATTACAGTGGGGAAGCAAGAGAAGGGGTGCTTTTTGCTTTGAAGCATCAGAGACCCTATTTGTTGCAAGTCAAATTGGTGGACATTAGATAGAATAGGTCAGATCTATGCTAATCTTTGAACTGTTTTGAGATCACTACGCTGGGTTTCTGCCATTCAACGGGACCCCAACCTTGGCGAAGAGGAAATTGTGGCTCTTGGCAGGATCAGCCTTTCACGTTTCAAAATTTCCTACATCCTTGCTTTTTTTTTTTTAAACTTTTCCCTTATGTCTCAAACTCAATACTGTGTATTGGTTCCAAGGCAGAAAAGCTCCAAGGAGATAGGCAATGGGGCTTAAGTGACTTGCCCACGATCTCATCCCCTCTTTTCTTGTAATGGTGGCCCTCCTTGCCTCTATCCCATTCTTCTCTCTTTTTCTTGACCCTACAAGACCCGTTTGTCTTGAGGCTTCAATCAGTTATAAATAATATCTTTCAATAATTCATGTAGGGGCAACTGGGTAGCTTAGTAGAGTGAGAGTCAGGCCTAGAGACAGGAGGTCCTAGGTTCAAACCCGGCCTCAGCCACTTCCCAGCTGTGTGACCCTGGGCAAGTCACTTGACCCCCATTGCCTACCCTTACCACTCTTCCACCTATAAGTCAATACACAGAAGTTAAGGGTTTAAAAAAATTCATGTAGATCTGTAAGTTTTGTGCACCAGGCATTTCTTCCCTTTCCTGATAGAGATGCTAAATGACCTCAAAGTCATTTTTAGGGCAGCATCGGGAAAATGTCTTTCTGGGCATCAGAGTCCAGCTGGAGAGGACGTTCCCCTTTGATTGTAGGAGATATTCTCCTGAGGTGAGAATTGGAATGTTACAGCACACAGAGTTGTTTTGTCAGTTGTGCTAACAGTGGCTGGAGATTAGTTCGTAAGAAGCAGTGAGGAGCACAGGTGCAAGGCGGCGTGATGAAGAACAGGAACACGACGGACTTATTGCTGATAGACAGAGAAATAGATTGGCTGTGATATATATAGACACTGGGTCTCACCTGCCAGGATGCTGATGAGAGAGGCTGCTAGCGGAGATGGCTGCCCACCGTGGGCCGCCATCTTGCTCCTGCACACTTGTCGCTCCAAGGTTTAGTTCTTCCCCTCTTCCTTTCCCTTACAGATGTAGCCATTCTATCTGAGACTTTTTAGTTTTGAGTTGTTTCTGTTTGATAATTTTTGTAGTATTTCTTTTATAATTTAACTTTTTGATATAAATATATGATTGTTCACAAATGCTCTGTGAGACAGGTCTTTCTACAAGGGGGGAATGTAATGGAGAATGCCAGTGACAAGTTGGGAAATTGGAAATGAATCAATCAGGTGTTTAAGTATTTGCTCAGAATGCTTATGCATTTCTTAATGAGTAGCTCCAAGCACCATAGAAAAAAGTTCAATGATTTTATTAATAATTTTTGTAAGTTTCTAAGTAGTAGAAAAAGATAATTCACATGAAGCAGGACTGTTTCATCCTTAGGCCAATAGAGTCATCGTTTAGCCAGATTCAGATGACTGGAGCACAGATGTTTATCTAAGTTGAATTTTGAGTTTCCAAATACGGGACTGGGTAGAAATGAGGACCAAAGGAAGATCCTAATAGCAAGAGAAAGACGTAGTATGGGAAGAATCTGTGCTGTATTTCCACAATGGGAGAGAAAGTCCTCAAACAACCAAGCCTTGCAGATAAGGTTAGAGAGGCAACGATCAATAAATGGGTAGAATTTGATGAATTCTTTTTGTTTTAAGAGAAAAATTCTATGGACCTAGAAAATAGCACTAAGTCAGAGTGTGAGATGGTTGAAGATGTGCCTTCCTACCTCTCAGCCAGGAGCAGTTTCCAGGCTGGGCTGTAACACCTAACCAGCTCAGGAATCTTGTCCAGAAAAGCTGATGCAGGAATACTCTGCTCATCAGGGCTTTTAGAGGATGTGTCAGCAACTTTGAGCATAGCGCCACCAACAAAGTTCTCTCTAGTTTCCTTTGATAAGTTTCACTTTGTTAATTCTAAATAACTATTCCTGCTATTAAAATATACTGGTCTGGGTCTACATTAACACCTCTTGGGATTTAGAAGCAATTATGTTTAAAATGGAATCACAGCACATACATAAACAGGAGTGAACTTTAAAAGAAATTAAACCAAAACCTAATTACAAATCCATTTAATTTGTGGACAGAGAGAATTACCCTTTGGTTCCTTGGTAAATAAATATACAGTGAAACAATAATCTACAATTTAATAACATGAGCAAAATATTTCTTACATGCTATGAGATGACATTTTATCATCATTTCCATTTCAATTCAGGTTTTGAATTTTAAAGAATGGAGCTGAATCCACAGTACAGATCATTTCCTTGTCTGTAAAATGGAGATAATAACAGCCCTTACCTTCCATTGCTTGTGAGGACTGTTGTGTGGGTCAAATGAGATAATAATTGTAAAGTACTCAGCACTGTGCCTTCCACTTAGTACTAGTAAATGTTATATACAATTTACTTTTATTTTTATTTTTACTTACCAACTATGTAAACAAATCCCTTAACTATGGTTCCTCAGCTATAGGATGGGGATGACAATAACACCTACCTCTCAGGATTGTTATGGATTTGTCTTTCTTTTAAATTTGTTTAGTGGGGAGAAGATATGGATTAATTGAAATACTTGTTACTTAAAGTATTAAAAATTTAAAGAGAAAAAATTGATTGTTTAATAGTAATTTGTAACAGCTTAATACTGTTTGGGAAAGTGTTTTATATTTGTAATTCTTATATTTAATTCATATTGTTGACTCTCCCTCTTCCCTCATTCCAAAACAAGGTAAAACCAAAATCAACAACCAAAACAATGAGCAACGATAAAGACTTATTTGATTAAATTGGACTTTTTTTTGGCTCTTTCTCTTTTATATCTTTAAGGACAACTTTGTGTTAGTGAAAGCTGCCACCAGCATGGGTATGTCTGAGCATAAACCCTCCAATATAGTGAATTATTTTTCAAAAAGCTATGCTTATGGATATAACAATGTTTTAGTGCTTAGTTTGTTCCATAGCAACAGTATAATAATATAAAACCCAACATTTGTACTATAAAAGTAAACAAATTTCAAATTGTGAAAGTTTAAAGTTCGGAACATGGCTAAGCAGGGTTGGGAGAGGATGAGCTCCTAAGATGTCATACTTCCTTCTCACGTGCCACTCTATCAGAGGAGGCTGTAATGTTTGCAGTTAGAGTTGAGAGTAGGAAGAAGAAAGATTTCAAAAACATATCAGGAGGATGGAAAGAAGGGCGATGATGTTCCTACTGGGAATAATATCTAAGCTTTCAGTTTAAATTTTAGCTGGTAAGGACAACTCTTAGGTCAATTTGGGCTTTATTTTTTGAAAACAAAACAAAAGGGAACCTGGCAAATGTAGTCAATATGAAAGAATCCAGTTATGATGTGGGTGGTCTCGCCTCCATAAGTCCTTCTCTTGAAGCATTCACAGATATTTCCTGTTTGGTTTTTACCATCATTGGCTCTAACCATGTTTGACTCAGTGATGAGAATCTCCCAACTGCCTACCAAGCTGAAACTCAATGGATGTGTAAAAGGGCCAACCGACCTCTATGCTTCTCTCTTTTCTTTGAAGCTACAAGGCAGTGGTTCCCAAACTTTTTTGGCCTACCACCCCCTTTCCAGAAAAAATATTACTTAGCCTCCTGGAAATTAATTTAAAAAAAATTTTAATAGCAATTTATAGGAAAGATAAATGCACCTGTGGCCATCACCACACCTCTGGATTGCTGCAGCAACCACCAGGGGGCGGTGGCACCCACTTTGGGAATCACTGCTACAAGGGAGGCAAAATGGCTAAGTACATCATCCTCGTAGTTCTAGGTATACTCCCAAGGTTCTTCTAATGCTATTGGCTCAAGCTCTTGTTCTAGTGTGTGCCATCCACTCCAGAGTTAACACCCCTAGTATTATCTAATAAATTAGCTTTTACAAAAGGATATTTATGGGAAAATATATCAAGATCTAATGTATAAAAATATCTCTAAGACTAGAGTTTATTCTATATTTTAGTTTCTGTGGAGAATGGGCCTAAAAATTGGTAGTTTTAAAGCATTTGCTTTATAGTGAACCAAGTTTTTTTTTTTAAATGAAATATGGAGCCTAGACCAATTGGTTCCTTACTGCAGAAGATGGTATCTTAGCTACCAGGGATGTGCTGGTAAATATTTAAGAAATGGCTCTCTAAAAATGCACTTATAGCTCATTTTTTTGGATTAAACTACATTTTTTCATCATTTGCCTTTGTCTACATAATCAACAAAACAACAAATCAAACAGATTTCTTGTAAAAATTTAACAATAGATTTTCAGGAGCCAATTTGAGCTGACTCTAACACACTCCTGACTGGTCCCCCAAAGGTTACTCCTTGGGATTACCCTGGTGCTTCACACTGGTCAGCTGCTGGCAAACTCAGCTACTGCCTCTAGGTCCTGGACCTTTGGCAGCTCATTCTTCAGATATCTTGAAGGCCACAAAATTGCGGTCATTTCCACTCCTTCAGCTGAACTGGAAAGAACAAATGCAAACTTGCAAAAAATAGAGGTGCCATGAGTTGAGTAGGCTGTTGCCATTGGATTGGCATTGGATGGATCTCTCTTCACATGTGGCAGTTTAAATTATTATTCTTAACTTTAATCACCTTCAGGAAAAAGAATAACCTGATTTCGTTGGCAAATATCTTTTTCATACTGAATGCCAACTCAATAGCCAAGCAAAAGGCTGTTTTTCATCATGTAATAAGTGGATGGAAAAGACTTTCAGAATCTTATTGAATAGTCTAAAATGGAGGGCAGGGCCCACCATAATGCATATTTAGAAACAAATTCCCCAAATACCATGTTTGTGAGTACTTTTATGACTGCTCTATGAAGAAGAATGTCAGATGGCTAAAAAAAGGATAAATTATTAATTAAGAGTAATAATAGATAGCATTTACATAGCTCTTTAAGGTTTACAAGTCACTTTGTATATATTGTTCATTCAGTCTTCACAACAATTCTGAGATAAGTGCAGTTATTATTGCCATTTTATAGGTTAGGAAACTGAGGATGAGATTAAGTATCTGTGGCAGGTTTGGAACTCATATTTTCTTGACTCCAGGTCCAGTTCCCTGTACTACCAAGCTGTCTGGTTTCCTGCCTGGCTGTTCTACTTTTGAACTTCTCTGAATTCTCTGTAATGTTTCCTCCCAAGTACCTTCTCGTGGTTACAATTTTAGTCTCCTTTTTGGGTGTTGTTTTTCCCATTAGATTATAAACTTCTTGAAAGGAGGGACTGCCTTCTCTCCTGTCTTCTTCCCTCCCTCCCTTCTCTTCCTTTTCCTATGACTATGCAATCAATAAAAAAATAAATTAGACTCTGATTTACATGGCATTTGCTGATTTCTGAGGTATAATATATAATCTGCTTATATATATATATAATACAATATACTTTTATTTCTCTCTTTCTTTCTCTCTATTTCCTTCCTTCCTTCCTTTTTTTTTTTAAACCCCCACCTTCTGTCTTGGAATCAATACTGTGTATTGGTAACAAGGTAGAAGAGTGATAAGGGTGGGCAATGGTGGTTAAGTGACTTGCCCAGGGTCACACAGCTGGGAAGTGTCTGAGGTCAGATTTGAACCCAGGACCTCCCGTCTCTAGACCTAGCTCTCAATCTACTGAGCTACCAAGCTGCTCTTCCTTCCTTCCTTCCTTCCTTCCTTTTCCTTTTTTTAAACCCTAATATCTTATTTTTATATATCCTTCTATATTAATTTTATTTGTTATAGGGCTAGGCAATGGGGGTTAAGTGACTTGCCCAGGGTCACACAGCTAGGAAGTGTCTGAGGCCAGATTTGAACCTAGGACTTCCCATCTCTAGGCCTGGCTCTCAATCTACTGAGCCATCCAGCTGCCCCCCTTCCTTTTCCTTTTAAAAAAATTGTATCCTCAGTTCTTAACACAGTGTTTGGCTCATAGATAATAAATGTTTATTGACTGCCTAAACAAAGACAAATATTCTTGAAATATTTCTTTCCATCCTGCACTATAGACATCTAGATAAACTAAGTAGTGCTAACAAATCAATTGGCATGGAAAGTAATATAAGTGGAGTTGATTTAAGATTCATTGGGCTTCTTAAAAACCATGACCAAATAAGAAAACCTGTATTAAAAAATATAAAGGAAAATTTCCCAGACATCTTAGAACTATAGGGTAAAATAAAAATAGAAAAAATTCACATTACCCGTCTGAAAGAAAATCTTAGATTGAATATGCTAAGAAACTTCAGAGTTAAAATCCAGTGCTCCTAGGTCAAACAGAGAAAAAATATTTGCTGAACATGTTCTCCATGCTAGTCACTGTGCTAAATGCTGGGGATACACATACAAGCAAAAAGGAAGGCAATCTCTGCTTTCAAAGAGCTTACATACTATTGGAGGAAGATAATACATAAAAAGGAACTGAGTAGTAAGGAATAGGGAGAAGATATCTGTGCTTGGAAATGATAATGGAGTCCAGAGTCAGAAGCCCAGCCAAGAGAAGAATGAAACATGCTTGGCTAGGTCCTGTGCCCAAAATTGATACCCTTGGATTGAATTCACCAATAGGAAATTGGGGCTGGCATTGCCCAGAGGTATTCCACAGTGAGAAGACCCCAGGTGCTGAGGGAAGTTTAAGGTGAAAAGTTAAAGAAAAACATATTAAAAATAGTCTTAGGTCAAAGAAAATTCCTTGCAACAGCCTAGAAAATAGAAATCAAGTCCCAAGGTAACACTATCAGTCAGGATTACATTAGATCATGTGGAAATTTATAAGCAAAAAGAGAAAACCTTGGAATACAATATATAAAAAGAAAAAGAAAAAAGATCCATAGCCAAGAGTCACTTATTCTGTAATACTCAGTATGATTCTCTACAGGAAAGGAAAATGAAACTTTAATAAAATTGAAGACTTAAAAAAAAATCCTGCTGAAAAAAACCTGAGCTCAGTAGATCCTTTGAAAAAGAAATACAAGACATAAGAAAAACCCAGAAAGGTAAATTCACTTGACTCATTTGAAGGGGCAAAATAATGATAAAATGTTCAAAATATTAACAGGGAGAGAGGAGAACACTGTCCCCACAAAATTTCATGATTTCAGTGGGTAAAGGGAGACAAAAGAAGGGGGAATTCTGAGAATGGGTATGGTTTTTTGTTATTTTCTTTGCTTTGAGAGAGAGAGATAGAGGAAAAAAAGGAATATATTTAAGAAAGAAATAAGAGGATGAAGTTATTTTTTTCTGGGGAGGCTTGCATAAGCAGAGGAAGTATATTATCTTTTAAAATTTTTATTTTTTATCACATATTTAGTAACCATCATCAACAACAAAAAACAGTTAAATAAACATACAAAAAGGTACAAATTCACAAACTCCACATATTTACAATTTGTTTGAAAATATGTGAATTATATATATGCATATATATATGCTAATATAAGCATCCTCTCCTTTTGAATTCCCTTTGGATTTGTTCTATTTGCATACTTTTTTCTCTTGATTTTGTGGCCATTTAAAAAAAAATGCAATCATCATGTTATATATTATTTCTTACTCTCTTTGTATCTCTTCATATACTTCCCTTATACTTCCAATATTTGTCATTTCTATTAACACAATACAATCCCTTTCATTGCATATTATCTGATCGCTTCCTATTTTAATTAATTATTCTTGACAAGCAGGTGCTAAGGCCACAGTTGGCAACTAAGGAACAAGATTGCGGAGAATGGTGGTAGGGAATGGTGGCGACTTTTCCAGCACACTAATGACAAATATTTTTGGGGAAGAGACTAAAAGAGGTCTTAAAACTAATTCTCCCCACTACTTCCTTCACTGAAATAAATAAACCAACAAGTATGAACAAAAAATTCAACCTTCAAAGTATCAGAAAGGATGTTAGGGATCAACTAGTCCAATCTATTTATATTGCAAAAAAAGAAACTGAAGCCTCAAAAAGGGAAAGTAATTTGAACAAGGTCATAGAAGAAGGATGAACTGAGATGAAGTAAAATGCAAATCTCACAGACTCATAGTCCTGGAAGTCAAAGAAATTTTAGAGATCACCTTGTCTGACTGAATAATTTTACTGATGGAGGAAACAGAGACCCAGCGTTCCTGTTAAAACAAATACCAGAAGCCAGGTCTCCTGACTCTTAAGTCTGATGGTCTTTTAGCCAGGTTGTTGAAAAGTGACCATTATGAAAAGTAGTATGACCCTTCCTTAGGACTGCTCCCTGCTCCCATGGCTCATGACAAGTAATGAATGGCAAGAGGGGTCCTTTGGTCTACTTGGGTGCTCCAAGTTTATCCAGTCTTAGTTTGGCGACCCAGCAGCCTTCTCTAGGGATAGCAGAGGCTTTTTTATCCTACTGCTTCAGTGGGAATGGGCTGAGGATAGATTGTCGACACCCACAAGCATTTTTCTTCATTGTAGAGTAGGTAGGAATTGAGACTTCCTATCATCGATGAAAGGATGCACTTCCTGGGGCTGGCTCCTGAGTTGATCCTCTGTCCCAACTTCTAATCTGGGCTGGGGCTCAAGTGCTTCTAAAACCTTTATCCTTTTGTCTCTTTTCCCCAAGAGAACTCTAGAAAATGGAGCTGGAATGTTAGTCCAGCAAAGTCCCAAGGAGTCTACTTGTGCCCTGTTTTCATTGTGGGTTCTCTCTGTTTTCTTGCATAGGGTAAAAGAATCCTATCCCCTCTTTCCCTCCTCCTCATGTTGATTTCTGGGGCTAATTTTCTGTCATGGTAAAAGCTTTGATACTTTGCTCTAATTCTGGTTGGTATAAGAAGATTATAAAGGGATCTGAGGGTGATTCAACAAAGTTCTTCCTTTGCCGCTGTGTACCTGGTCAGCTTCCTCTGCTACTGCTCTCTCAGTCCTTGTGGGCCTTTCTATTTCTATCTGGTTATTTGATATCATTCTCACTTGGTTCAATTCCTAGTTACCTTGTGATTGCTGGCTCTTTGTAGAGATTGGCCATCTTGCCCTGCCTCAGTGGTTTTCGTTCTAACCCCAGCTGACTTAAATCCACGGGTTGCTATCAATCTTTTTCATCCATCCTCTATCTGTGGATATAGCCAGCTGGCTTAATTCCTCACTTCTCACTGAGCTCTGACATTAGTGATAGAGTACAAGAAAATTATATCCTTTCCTTTCTTCCTCAGAAAATAACTTCTTTCAACATATTATTTCATAGCAAGTATTCTGCCTTTCTTTTTCAATAAAACATGGAATATGCCCTTTTCCAGATCCAATCTCAAATTACATAATATATGCAAAGAGCAAACTTTAAACTTCACAATTAGAATTTGCTACTACTGCTTTAAAGTCAATTGGGTAGGGGAATTGTATTTATTATATTTTTAAATGTTTTATTGATGCTCTTTATTTAAAAACCTTTTACCTTTTGCCAACATGAAATCTGGATGCCTCAGTTTATCCTTACCTTTGAGAAATCCCAGTGACAAATACCCCTATTTTGATTTGAATGTTAAACACCTTTTTGTTTTGGCAGATTCTTTATTGGATGAAATTTTCCTCTTTGGAAACCCAGCTCCTGAGTTTGACCTTTGTCTTTAATTTTTTACAAATGATCGTTCCCTAATACCATAGCTATTTATTGCAACAATGTCTACACACCTGTTTGTGTTTAGTCTTGGTAGGCTTCCCAAAAGGTATAAAGAGACTCTCAGGTTCAGTATGTCTTTGGAGTTGGCACTAAGAGCTGTGTCTTCCCCCTGGAGGAGTTGGTACTCAAGGATATGGGTCCCAGAGTTCTTGGATCAGAATATTTAACCATCATCCTTTCCTCCTGATTAAAAAGTGGGTTTTCTAACTACTTGGTAGTTCTGTATTTATTTCCAAGTTGTCACTTTCATCTCAGAATCAATACTGTGTATTGGCTCCAAGGCAGAATAGTGATAAGGACTAGGCAATGGGGGACAAGTGACTTGCCCAGGGTCACACATCTGGAAAGTGTCTGAGGCCAGATTTGAACCTAGGACCTCCCATCTCTAGGCCTGGCTCTCAATCCACTGAGCCACCCAGCTGCCCCCTATTTAAAAAACAAAACAAACATTATTGACACTTCCCACTGACTATCTCACCCTGAATATAAATATCCTTCGTTTTTCTATCAGCTGCTCTGCTTCCTTTGGTCTACACAAACATGCCTCTTTTAGGATGTGCTCATCACCTGAAGCTTCCTCATTATGTAGATTGACTCAGCTTTGATATGCAACACCTGGTCCTTTGCCTCTTCCTCTCTGATTGGAGGACTGGAGGATAGACCAATAAATTTCTCCCAAAGTCTTTATAGAAGGCTCAGAGTTTTTCAAGTAACTCTTGATTTTCTTTCAACAACTCTGCTTGGCTTTGACTCCATGAACGCCACACTCATGCGCTGCCCACCCTCCTTCCATGTCCCCTCTCTCCTTCAGTTTCCTTTTTTTGTATTCTCTTCCCTCCTTATTGCATAAGGTTTTGGAGGGCAAGGGCTGTCTTTTTCTTATTTCTATCCCTAGCACGATGCCTGCCTGACTGGAAGCTCCCAACCTCATCCTTTGTGACAAAGTGCAGTTAAACAGAAGTCAGTGTCTTGGCCATGATTCACCATGTAAGTATTGATGGCGGTGAAGGATGGGTTCAGATGGAGGCACATTGTGGCTAAAGGAGAAGAATAGATTTTCCTTCAAGAAGAAGGGACTCCTTCATGTTTCAGGAGATGGAGGAGGAGAGGGAGTTTGGATTCTCGGTGGACACAGGCTGTGATTATTTTCCTTTGGCATCCTCTTTAGTTTTGTTATGAATAAATGTTTCTGTTTTGATGCCTTTGGGAGCTTCATTTTGTTATCAGATGAATCAACACAACACACCATCAGCCAGCTCACCAGAGAAGTTTCCCAGAGCTTTCAAATCTTGGAGAGAGCAAAATTAGAGAATTAAAGCATGAATAATTAATTGTCTCCATGATAGGAATGTGGCCTGATTGCATGAAGTTAGGGCCAGATGCCCAAATTACATTTATGGGAAATTGTCCAGGACCTGTGTTGAGGTTTGGGGTGAGTCTATCTAGTACAAACCAAATCAACTAGGCCAAATGGAGCCAGAGGCCCCTTGTATTATTGTTTGTTAGAGTAGACATTTCTACATAGAATCACTACACATTACCTGAAGAAGTCAGGAATTCATGCAAATGGTAAGTATGGACCTTAACCAGAAAATCTGGATTTCAGGGTAGCAAGGCCACTATTGGAAAGATTTCCCATTCTGCCAGAGACTCTTTGGCAATGCAAGATCAGGGCTTTGGGAGGGAGAAATGTCACTTTCTTCCATGAGCTGCCTGAAAACTGAGAATTTCCCAGATCCTCAGGAAATCTGGAGAAAGGAAGCTTTGCAAACAATTTACTAATCCTTTATCTTTTGACTAGAAGAAATTAAAGTCCATCATGGAGAAAGTGGGATGAATAGAGAGTGAAACACTTTGCTTTTTGCCTTTAACCCAAAGCCAGTAGTGCCACGGGCTTAATTTGTGAGTCAGAATGTTGGGGACACTGAGGGACAATTACATTTACTTCAAAATTAAAATTATTTTTAGGTGGCTTGAAGATAGGCAGAGTGGCATTAGAGAGATAGTGGGAGAGAGAGAGACAGACAGACAGACTGAGAGAGACAGACAGAGAGAGACAGAAAGAGAGAAAAAGCAAAAAAGCAAGTGCAAGTGCTGGCTTGGAATTAAGAAGACCTAGGTTCAAGTCCAACTCCCTTCCCCCTTCAGTTCCATAAACACACTTACTTGCTTTTTGATCCCTGTCAAGCCACTTAATTGTTGCACTCTTATTGCTATAGGAGAGTGATGGGCAAACTTTTTAAAGAGGGGGCCAAAGGAAAGGAAATGCTCATCTGTCAGTCTGTTTCTAAGGCAACTCTTTCGAAGCTTCATTGTATTGTATCCTACTTATTGTATTCGTCAGATTAAGAATAATGTCACAGCACTGGATAGAACATTTCAGCCCCCCCCCCCATCTGGCCTGTGGGCCATTGTTTGCCCATCACTGCTCTAGGAAATTCTCTAAGACTATAAGTTGAAGAAGTCAATTGATTGACCTTATTTGGGGGGATCATATTAGTAAAAGTATAGGACTAGTTTTTATCCCATCTCTAGTCAAGTTGAGTGAAAAATATTTATGAAGCACCTGCAATTACCAGGCACTGTGCAAAGTGCATGCATATGAAGAACAACAAAAATAGTCCCCCATCTCAAGAAGCTTTCAGGGGAGACAACATGGAGAAATTATACACAAAAAAGATATATAGAGGACCTATTGAAGATAAGCTTAAAGGAAAGGAACTCATTAAGATGGGTTGGGGAAAGGCTCCTTAAAAAGGTAAGGTTTAAGCTGGGACTTGAATGAAGTCAGAGAAGCTAGGAAATGAAGATAAGTAGGGCAGAATTCCCAGCTTAGGGGAAAGCTGGTAAAAATGCTGAAACTTGGGAGATGGAATGTCTTGTTGAAGGAATAGGAAAAAGGCCAGTGTCGCTGGATCATAGAGTATGTAGAGAGGAGTGAGATACAAGAAGTCTAGAAAAGTAGGAGAGAGGCCAGATAGTGATGGGCTTTGAAAGTAAAGTAGGGGATTTTACATTTAATCTTAGAGGTAATAGGGAGTCACTGGAATTTATTGTAGAGCAGAAGTATACTTCCTAAGATATAGTCAGACCTACACTTTAGGAAGTATACTTTGACAGCTTAGAGGGTGATAGACTAGAGAGGGATCCAGTCATGAGGTGATGAGGATTTATTCCAGGGTGATAGGAGTGTCAGAGGAGAAAAAGAAGCAGATGTCATGGAGACAAAATCAACAGAATTTGGCAAATGATTTGATTGGAGGTGTGTGGTAAGAGAATGGGGAGTATGAGATAGCATTAAGGTTGTAAACCTAAATAAGAATGGTGTTGCCCTCTATATTAATAGGGAAGTTCAGAAATGGAAGATGGTTTGTGTGTGTGTGTGTATAGATAATGAATTTAGTTTTAGATATATGAATTTAAGGTATTTGTGGAATATTTGGTTTAAGGTGTTGGAGATAGGAGACTAGAAGTCAAGAATAAGATTAGGAATGGATAAAAAAAAGATTGAAGAATCATCTGCATGGAAATGATAACTGAATCCATGGAAGTTGTTGAGATTACCAAGAGAAATAGTATAGAGTGAGGAAAGAAGAGGACCAAGTCTCTAAGGGACAGCCATGATTAACAGGGGTGGTCTGTGTGACAAGGCAACAGAGAAGACTGAAATGTAGCCAAGAGATAGATAGGAGGAGAACCAAGAGGAGCAATGTCATAGAAACCTATGGATTGAGGGAATTTCAAAGGATGAGAACTGATCAGCAAATATTAATGCCAGAGAGAAAAACCTACAAGTGGCGAGGAGGAAGAAGGAGTTTTCCAATTCCAACTATGACAAATGAGTTGAGAAGGGCAAGTGAAAGTGCAATCAGTCCTGGAAAGGGAGGCCAGGTTCATTTAGAGAGAACCAGATCTTAGCAAGGGCAAGAAGATGGAAGGAATGAGAAAGAAAGAGTGTAAAGATGAAAGCAATTATTTTACTCATGAAGTGTTCCATTGAGCACAGTGGAAAAAGTAGGTAGTTTTTGAAAGGGACATTGGCTAGGAGTGTTTGGTCGAGAAAAATGGGAATAAAGGAACACATGCAGCAGGTTGGAGAATGAGATTTGAACTATGACAGCCAAGAGTTTGGAATCACTGGGATGGGGATGATATGACAGGATGTTTGTTGTTCAGTTTTATGTAGTTGCTCATTCATTTTAGGGGTATCTGACTCTTTGTTTGGGGTTTTCTTGGCAAAGATATTGGAATGGTTTGCCATTTTCTTTGGCTCATTTTACAGACGAGGAAATGGAATCAAATAGGGTTAAGTGACTTGCCCAGGTTATATAGCTAAAAAGTGTCTGAGGTCAGATTTAAACTCGGGAAGATGAGTCTTCCTGACTCCAAGCCAGGCATTCTATCCACTGTGCCCTGCCTCATACGGTAGGAGTCTATTAATCATTGAAGAATGAGTACAGGTAGGTTATGGAATTGTCCCTAGGCATCAAGATGGAATGGGCTTAGGGTGGTGCTGGTGGTACACACTTGTATGAAAACTAACCACCTATATAGAGTTGGAGAAGGCTGGAGAACATGCCCCAAACCTTGAATGTATATCCAGAAAGAAAAATTTTGATGTGAAGCTAGAAAATGCTACGGATTTAAGGCACTATTATAGAATAATATAGGTAAATAATAATAATACCACAAAGTCTCAGGCTGCCTGCATAACATCATTCATATCTTGAGGATGCAATACCTCATGGTACTATTATGGGTTGCAGATGCTGTTTAGCCAGTTTGTTGACACAAAGAGTTGAGAGAACAATTATAAGATTGTAAAAGTTTCTCAAATTCATTGTCCATTACTGAACCCATTTTATTTTCCCCATACCCATCTTTCTAAAGATTCATGAAGGATAATCATCAAGAAGGGCTCCACTGGGAAGAAAAGAAAAGAAGGAACAAGTAAAGATAGGAACCATCTTCTGAGCTGGGAGTCATTCCAGAGTAAAAGTCAGCTGCCATTGTGAGAAAACTTCACCAATGGTAAAAGACTGAGCATTACATTAGGTGATCTGAACCTAAGAAGAAAACTGCTTTCACTAATATTTCTCATTCTCCTGTCCCAAGTTTGTATAGGCTTGCTCTATTGGATTAATAAGTGCTTGAAAAAGATCAAGTTCTAAACTATTCTGGGGGAAAGAGGAATGAAGGAACGAAACTAGATTCTTTGGATTGTAGGTTGGGTTTATTTTTTGCCATTTTACAGTTTAATTCTTTTATGAATGAATCCTTTTAAGTGTAATGTCCTTGGGAGATTTGGTTTGTTGGCAGAGTAATCAATTGATTATATTGGAGGCAAATGAGCTAGAGAAATATTCTAGTTTTAAATTAAAGGTTGTTGAAAAAAGAGCAAAAGAGACTATTGATTACTTTGACTACTTAAAAAAAACAACAACTCTTACTTTTGTCTTAGAATCAATACTTTGTATTGGTTCCAAAACAGAAGAGTGTTAAGGGCTAGGTAGCACATCTAATAGATAGAGACTTGAGTCTAGAGTCAGGAAGACCTGAGTTCATACTTAACCTTGAACAATTACTAGCTTTGTGATCCTGGGCAAGTCACTTAGCCTTTGCTTCAGCTTCCTCTTCTGTAAAATGGGAATATTAATAGTATCTACCTTCCAAAGTTGTTTTGAGGATGAAATGAGATTATAATTGTTGTAAAGACAGCACAATGCTTGGCACATGTTGTCTACCTTATTCCTCTTCTATCTCTTCCTTCTTCTCCTTCCTTCCTTCTCCTCTCTCTTTCTCCTCCTCTTTCTCCTTTTCCTTCTCCTTCTTCTGGAACCATTAGCTAATGAATTGACTGAGCAAGCACATTGGTCTATTCAGACCAATCCCATTTTCTCTCATTGGATTAACTTTTTTGTACCTTTGGAATTTAATTCTTGAGTACCTCCCATCCCTCTTGGCCTGCCTTTCTCTGAAGCATTTTACTTTATAGGGATTCTACCTATTTTTCTTTTGAACTCTTTGAAATCTTTCTTTTCCAAATTTAATATGCATGTTGGACTACCATAATATTTTTCTCTCCTCTAAAAGAAGCTCTAAATTAGAGTGATCACTTTTTCTAAGGGGACACAACATTTATACTGTGACTACAATCTCCTCCCAGTTATTGAGAACTAAATCTTGACTAAAAATTTCCTTCGTTGGATCCATCATCTTTTGAAGGATGCAATTATAACTAAAGCAAGTTCAGAAATCATGATCTGTTCTGCTTTTGGCAGAGATAGAGTTCTAGCAGATATTTGGGTGATTGAAGCTACCCATCATTATATATCATGCCTCTATGGTAGACTGTGATATGTTTCCCCAATTTTTCAAGTATTTTCTCTCTCTCTCTCTCTCTCTCTCTCTCTCTCTCTCTCTCGGTGGTCTATAAATGATGGTCATTTAATTTTTTAAAAATCATTTTTCTGTTAATAAAATTTGTGGTAAAGGCTTCATTATGTTGGATCACTTAAATTGTTGGCATAAATTGAACATGGCCATGATTAATTTTTTCTGAATATTGCTATAGACTCTATCAGTATATATATACATTTATGAATATACATACATAGCACAAATAGTCATTAGTAAAATTTCTTAGTAAAGAGAAAGGACTTAAATTTAAATCTTGAATCTGGTGATTATTATCTGTGTGACCTTGGGCAAGTTGCCATTTAATCTCCATGGGTTTCAGTTTTCCTGTGTATAAGATAAAGTATTGGACTAGATGTCCTCTGAGGTTTTTTATAGCCTAGATTCTCTGATTTGCTTATCTCTCACTGTTTTGGAAATTAGGACCATTTTTGCCTCATAGAAAGAATTTAGTTAGATTACATCTTTACTTATTTTTTGTGTCAGCTCATTTGTTCTTTAAATAATTAATGTAATTCATTAGTAAATTTATCTGGTCCAGAAATTCCTTTCATTTGTTTTACTTATTGTGTGTTGGATTTTTCTTTTTGAAATGTTTATTTAGATTCTTTATTTTCTGTTATTGTATGAATAGTTATGTTATACATATATATTTAATTTCTTTTTCAGTTTTCTTTATGTATTATTTAGCATAGTACTTTAACTTTTAATTATTTTGCATTTCAAAATTTCTCCATTTGTTTTTATTTCTGGCTTAGTAATTAGTTGACATTTCTGGTTTGTTCATTGTAAGATCAATTTGTTGGTATAATGATGCCTTTGTCAGTTCATACCTTTTCTCTCCTGAATATATCTATTCCTATTTTTTCCTTGTTATACACCATGGCTTCCATTTCTTACTTTAGACTAACCATAATAAATTAGACTCCAATCTTACATTTTAACTTTGCAGAAGTCTTTATATTTTAAGTTTTTTCCTTACACAAATCTGATCATAAGGCTGCTTATATAAAAGAAGAAATTGACATTGAATACCTTCATTTTGTATTATTAGGGAAAAAATCATCCTATTCTCCTCTTGCCTCCTTTTCATTTCAGCTCATATGGCTGCCTCCCTTTTTGTAATCATCTTTCCATAGTTGTACAGCTAGATCCCAATTAGTATGAATAATGAATCCCCTCAAGTAGTCACATTATTCAAATTTGCATTGCATATTTCCATTGGGTTAGAACCAATGACCATATTTTACATAATTATAACTTATAATAATGTGAATTCTAATAAGTACAACCACTTCAGAAGATTAATTATTTAAATTAATTGGGCCCTACCTGTAGTTTGTTTTGTCTGAGGTAATCTCCTTTCCAACACCAAGAACTCCCACTCAAGAAGCTTTTCTCCTTCTGTCTTTCTAAACTTAGCCCTCTGCTAACTTTATTCTACTTCTGTGTAGGTATTTCTTACCTTCTATTGCTCAATAAGACTATGGTGCATGAAATCACCTCTGCCTGTATACCACCATTTTGAATGATATCCATTTGTAATATACTAATTCCAAGATATACTAATTTTTGAACATTTAATTGTAGAATTTACCTCCTGTTTCCTGAAAAACTCTTAGAAAAGATGGAATGTTCATGAGACCATAGCCTTGTCTTTCCCTTTCATTTTATTTATATATATATATATATAT
>NC_058134.1:189461463-189506421 GCF_016433145.1 Gracilinanus agilis
ATATATATATATATATATATATATATATATATATATATATATATATATATATATATATATATACTGAATTTTCACTTGGCTTTTTAGATTTATTTAAATTTATTGGACTGTTTAAATTTTATTTTGTACCTTGAGTTTATGTTTCAAAGAATCTTACCCTCTCTTGTTTTTTCCAAAAGTACTACTTGGAAGTCACCAGTTCTGTAAAAAATACACATTCCCCCTCACAGAGGATTATGCTCAAATTTTCAGAGTAATTTATCCTTAAGTATGAAACATTTAAATTTCTTTTTCAATAAAGAATATTATATTTTTTCCCTTTCATTTCTCATTGATTTAGCATCCATATCTGTGTCTGAGGTCTGTAACATTCTGTATTATTGCAAAAGTTTTTCTTTAACCTGAAAACTCTTTAGCTTGCTAGTCACATTTCTTGATGAGTTAAACTTTGGGTTCTTCTCATATGCTATTTTGTGAGTTGCATCAATCTGTACTTTGTATGTTGGATAATACTTCTAAATAATGTGTTATTGTTTCTTGGAATATGGCAGTCAAACTTTTTACTTTTTTCAAATTTCTGGAGAGACCAAAACATTCTTATGGTGTTTTGTTCAGTTTCATCTTTTGGATCAATTGCTTTCTAATGATTGTGACTTTATAAATTTCTGCCTTCTAATTTTGCTATCTTTAGGCTTTGGCTTAATTCTTCTTGCATTCTAGTTCTAGATCTCATATTCTATTCTTTGTCATTGTCTTTGCTTTACTATTTTAAAAAAAGTTTTCATCTCACTCATGGCATCTTCCTATATTAATCAGCCAGCATTTAGGTACTTACTATGAGCCAAGCATTGTGCTAAACACTTACATTCTATGTTTAGGTTTTCCAACCACTCTGTGGTGTTTTAATGCTATTTAATTGTTCCTTCAAAGTTAAACTTTTAGTTATTCACAATTATCCTATTCTTCTAGAAGGTTTTCTTGATTCATGATAGGAATGCAAATTAAAACAATTCTGAGATGCCACCTCATACCTGTTAGATTGACTAACAAGACCAAAAAGGAAAATGATGAATGTTGAGATATATGTGGGAAAATTGCGATGCTAATACAATGTTGGTGGAACTGTGAACTGATATAACCTTTCTGGAGAGCGATATGGAACCAGGCTCAAAAGGCCACAAAACTATGTATACCCTTTGAACTAGCAATACCACTACTGGGTCTGTATCCCAAAGAGATCAGAGATAAGAGAAAAGGATTTCCTTGTACAAAAATATTTTTAGAAGCTCTTTTTTTGTGGTGACAAAGAATTGGAACTAAAGGATTGTCCATTACTTGGGGAATGGATAAACAAGTTGTGATAGAAAGAACAATATAGAAATATATATTATATGAAAGTAGAGGTATAAGCTATATCTGACTATTCAACAGCTCAGGGAGGTTGGGAGGGCATGGAGGGAGAAAAGCTGAATTCTAAAACATCATAAAATTATAAAAAATTATTCCTATATGTAACTGAAAAAAATTGGATAAAAATGTTTTCTTGGAATTCTTTTATCTCATGTCATTTACTCATTGTCCTCATATCTTTTCTTCATTTGCCCATTTTTCTTTTTGTCCATTTTTCTTTTTGTCCGTGCTAGTTTTATTGTGGGAATTTCCTGGTGAGAATTTCTTGCCTTTCCTCTCTTTTACATGATGTTCTCTTATTTCATTTGCTGCAATTATTGTTGTGTTTAGGTAATAACATGTAGTCAATCTAGATACAACTTTTCTCTCAGTCATTTTGCCTAAACCTTGCTGTCAAGAGTTCATTAGAATAGCTTGGCACAATTACCACTTTATTATCTCAAATTGACATAGAAAAAGGTTTGTTCTTTTTCATAACTACCTAGACAATACTGAGTTTTTGCATGTATTGCTATGGCAGTTGCCAAGGTAAGGTTCTTGTTTTCACTTAGATGGGAAAATCTCAGGGATTTGGTGTGGTTTACAGATGGTCCTGATTATTTCTGTGGTATTTATTTTTTGAGGGGTATCCAGCAACCATGTATGAGCCATATTCATTCTGCTACCTTTATCTGTGCCAACCTACATTGCTTGCAGTGCATGGGCTCATAGGATCTTTATAAAAGCAGAAATAGCCTGTTTCTTCTCCCTGGGGATCCTGATTAATGGCTGATCTCATCCTCCTTTCTCACTCCCCTTTGGAAAGAGTAAGAGCATCTTTCTTCATAGATGTGTTCTAAACCTGCACAGTTTGTGGTGACCCAGAATTCTCATTTTATGCAAGTCAAAATGGAAGTTTGCTTAAGAAATGAATAGGAAGATGCAGTTAGGTAATTTTAGGACTAAAATTGACAAAAAATCATTATTAATATATGTCAGCAAATCTTACTGTTATGCTATAAAATCCATTGATATGTATCCAAGACAATTTCACCTAAGTATTAAAAATCATTTCATGTCCGCCCTACCAGTTATTCTACACATTGAGACTTAGATGCTTTAAAAAAAAAATCAAAGGTTTTTTAAAGGGAGATAAATAAAGTATAGTGACATTTTCTGTTTGCCAAGTAATAGCAAAGTTTCCTTTTGGAGAAAGCAAATTTAATGGTTGAAGAAGTATAATGAGAATTCACCTTTTCATTATTTTTTAAACAGCAACAATGAAAAGATTTAAATCAGCATAAAAGTATCTGCCTTTCAAACAATGGGGTTTCCCTAAAGTTTTTACTTATTTTACCCTTCTGTTTTGTGAATGAACCAAGACAGAAATCACATTTCTCAGCTTTTGTTAGAGACACATTTATAAATAGGTATTTAATCAAAGAAAATTCCTAATCAATTTGATGAGATTACAGAGAAAGAAGCTTTTGTGAGGCACTTTTGAAGTGAGGAGTGATCATGGGAGTTGCCCAGTTTACTTGAGGAGTTTAGAGTTTTTGAGACTTTTCTGATGGACCTGAAGTTCTTAATCTGAGGTACCTAATTTTAAAAAAAAAAATATTTTAAAACTACATCTCAATATAAATATTCACTTGCTGAAACCTAGACATGGATTATATAAAAGCTTTATTCAAAGATCTCATCTCCAACAGTGGACATGGACCCAGGGAATGGAACTCTATACTCCAATATTATATAAAACTATGAAACTCGAACTTTTAATCCTTTGTCTCATTCAGTAATGCATAATGGTTGTTTTTTTCTTGTAGATGTTACTGGAAATATATTTATTATAAGACAATATGAGGGAAATGCCTGGCACACCCTTTGCCTCCTCTTCCCACGGATTCTGTGTATTTGTGGGAGAATGTGCTCTCGGTTCATCAGGGGAATATTTTATTACTGTTGTTCTTACTGTGGCATTTTAGTAAATGTCTTTGCTTTGAGCTAATTTTGTCCTTTGGATGAGTAATGAAGGTAAATGCATTGGCTCGAATTAGGGTTAGTTTTAAGAGTGACAGTCCACAAAGTATCTTGACTCTGAAGTAGTTGTCCATCATGAGACTTCATAAATGAATGAGTTGGAGGAGATAGTCCAAAGGAAATGCTACACACGTCAGCTATTATTACTATAATCCCAAATGTTTGCTATTCCTTTCAACTGTATGTGATATGCCAATTTGCTAAACATGCTTTCTATGACTTGGTCCCAGGTATTAATATAAATGTTGAATAGTGCAGAGTCAAGGAGAGATCCCTGGGGTGGTCTCCTGTGCCCTTCTGTCCAAGTTAGCATCATTCAGCAATGATGCCTAAGAGTTCTTGTCTAGTCTATCTTTTTCTCTACCTTATCCACAAAGATAGCATGAAGTATGTTGTTAAATATTTTGATGAAATGTAGGTAGACTTTGTTTATGGCATTCTTTTTGTTCAAATATCTTACCAAAAAAAGAAAATGACATTCTGTCAAGACTTGGTCTAGATGAAATTATTCTAGGTTTTTAGTGATCATCACTTTCTCCTTTCCAAGTATTCTCTGTCTTTCACGTTCTCTGTCTCAAATACGCACACACACACACACACACACACATGCACACATGCACACATGCATACACACGGTCCTTTAATAAAATGTTGTGGAATTTTGGCAGTAATTGAAATCCACTTCATTGTTTATCCACAGTGTACCAATATACCTTTCTTTCTACAGTCTCTCCAACATTGACTATTGCCATTGGTCATTTTTGCCAATTTGCAGGGTGTGAGGTGAAACCTCAATGTTGTTTTAATTTGTACTTATTTTAGTAATTTGCTGAATTCTTATGTTCATAGCTTGCAATTCTTCTTTGGAGAACTGTTTGTTCATATCCTTTCACCATTTACCTATAGGAGGTTGGCTATTAATCACTCATACATATTTGTGATGTGTATATTTTTCATCTTCTTTTCATATATCTTGTACACTAAACTTATAAGAGAAATTTGACGCAAAGTTTTCCCCCATTTGACTATATTCCTTCTTATTAATGTTATTTGTACAGAAGCTTTTCAGTTTCAAGTTCTCTTTTCTTCAGTAGAGTTTTATGTTCCTTCATTTAGTCCCATCTTTTTTTAAGGTGACCCCACACCTGCTGACTCTCTGTCACTTGCTTCCCCTTCCTCTTCTCCCTTTCAGTTAGACCTGTTCCTTAGGTTTTAGATATCTTTTTATTTTTTGATGCCCCTTTCCAAAAAGGATATCTTCTTCTCTTTATTATTGGCTTCTTTTCCTGTTTACTCTAGACTCTCAGGTGAAATAGATTTTTTAAGCAATAATCTCACAGACTTCATTGAAGCCAGAGAGACTTCAGTGACTATCTCTTTTCACCATTTGGAGCATTCGTCAGTGGAATCCTCTCCTACAACAAAATTAAGGCCTCCTTTATTTTGTCCCACCTCATTTTAATATTTTTCTAAATGTTTTCAATTTAATATTCTCAGAACTAGTAATTTTATATTTCACAATATTCTCAATCTCTTGTTGACTCACAAATTTCTCTTATCTCCCTAAATCTGATAGTATGTTCTCTGTTCTTCTAATTTACATATATTTTCTTTTATGTCCAGATCATGTGTCAATTTTGATCTTATCTTAGTGAATGGTATAAGGTATTGGTCTATGCCTAGTTTCTGCAAAACTACTTTCCCATTAAATAAATCCTTATTTTCCATCTTAGAATCAGTACGGTGTATTGGTTCCAAGGCAGAAGAATGGTAAGGGCTAAGCAGTTGGGGTTAAGTGACTTGTCCAAGATCATACAGCTAGGAAGTATCTGAAGCCAGATTTGAACCAAGGCTCTCCCATCTTTAGGCTTGGATCTCAATCCACTGAGCAATCTAACTGCCCCCATCCCAGCAATTTTTTAACAAATAGTGATTTCTTATTCCCCCAAACCTGGACCTAAACTTTTGTATAATTTATTTAATGTCTGTTCTGTTCCACTGATTTACCTTTTTTCTTACTTAGTCAGCACCAAATAATTTGGACAATTACTGCTTTATAATACAATTTAAATTTGGTACTGCTAGATCCCTTCCTTTACATTTTTCTCCTAATTCTTTTGATATTTGATATTCTCAATCTTTTATTCTTACAAATGAATTTTGTTATTTTTTCTAGCTTAATAAAATAATTATTTGGGTTAATTTTGGTAGGATTATCATTTTAATTATATTGGCTCTGTCCATCCATAAGCAATTAGTATTTCTCCAATTATTTAGATCTGACTTTATTTGTATAAAAAGTGTTTTATAATTAGTGAGGTCCTGTGTTTGTTTTGGCAGGTGTACTCTCAAATCTTTTATTCTATTTGTGGTTATCTTAAATGGAATACCGCTATATTTTCTTGTTAGACTTTGTTAGAAATATATAAAATGCTGATAATTTACATGGATTTATTTTATATCCTGATACTTTGCTAAAATTATTGATAGTTTCAATGAACTTCAGTCAAATTTCTAAGATTTTCTATATATATCATCATTTCATCTTCATCCAGAGATAATTTTATCTCTTTGCCCATTCTGATTTCCTTTGACTTCTTTTTCTACTCTTATTCGTATTGCTAACATTTCTAATACTATGTTAAGTAATATTGGTTGGTGATAATAGGTATCCTTGTTTCATTTCTGATCTTATTGGGAAGGGTTCTAGATTGTCTCCTTTACTAATAATACTTGATGATGGCTTAGGTAGATACTTTGTTGTATCCTTTTAAGAAAATCCACTTAGAACTATGTTTTTCAGTGTTTTTTTTTTTTTTTGGTTGTAGTTTGTTAAAGGCTTTTTCTTTATCTATTAATAAAATCGTATGATTTTTATTACTTTTGTTATTAATATAAACAGTTATGTTGATAGTTTTCCTTATATTTAACCACTTCTGTATTCCTGATATATAAATCCTGTTTGGTCTTAATGCATAATCTTTGTGATATTGTTGTAGTATTTCATTTTGAATTTTTGTATCCATATTCATGAATGAAATTAGTTTAGGATATGTATTCTTTCTCTGTTTTTGCTCTTCCTGTTTTTGGTATCAGTACCACATTGGTTCCATAAAAGGAATTTGGTACAATCCTTCTTTACCTGTTATTTGAAATAATTTATTAAATAATGGAATTAGTTGATTTTTGAATGTTTGGTAGGATTCACATGTAAATCCATCTGATTTTGATGCTTTTCTCTTAAGAAGTTTATTCATTACCTATTCAATTTCTTTTTCTTAAATAGGTTTATTTACATAGCCTCCTCTGATAGACTAGGCAGTTTATTTTTTGATTAAGTGTTCTTCCATTTCACTTATATTGTTAAATTTGTTTGCATTTAATTGAGCAAAGTAACTTCTAACAATTGCTTTAATTTCATCTTCACTGGTCATATATTTACCCTTTTCATCTTTTATGCTATTGATTTGGTTTTCTTCTTTTTCTTTAAAAATCATATTAACCAATTTTGTTGATTTTTTTAGAAATCTTTTAAAACTTTCTTTTGAATTCTAGATGTCCTGGACCATGGAGACAGCTGAAGTTGCTTTATCTTTGTCATTGCTAAAGCTGAATTAAAACTGCAGTCCTTAATTTCCATAGAGTTTATTAATATTTACTTGAATAAGAGAAGACAGATGGCTAGAGAGAGATTGAAGCTTATTTTCCAACTAGCCATGTGGACACTCCTCTCATGACTCTCTCAGCCATCATCCTTTCATCATCACATCCAATGGAATAGAGAGAACTCATCTCCTGGGATCCCTTCTTTTATTTCTTCTCCTTTACCCCTAGATCCTAACCTGATCCTTTCCAAGTCATTGTGCCTAGGTCACTTCTGTGACCTATGTTTGGAGCGCACTCATGTGACATAAAGCTAACTTAGCTGTCTGGGGACACAGGTAAGATTTCAGGGATTCGCTTCATATAGCACAGTGATTCCCAAAGTGGGTGCCACCGTCCCCTGGTGGGTGCTGCAGCGATCTAGGGTGGCAGTGATGGCCACAGGTGCATTTATCTTTCCTATTAATTGCTGTTAAAATTAAAAAAAAATTAATTTCCAGGGGCACTAAGTAATATTTTTTCTGGAAAGGGGGCAGTAGGCCAAAAAAGTTTGGGAACCACTGGTATAGCATATAATTTCTGTTTTGGAGATAGAGTTGTGGGAATTAAAATTTTTTTTAAATTAAATTAATTAAAATAAATAAAAAATTAATAAAAAAGTTTATTCATTCCTTTTGTTGTTCACCTGACCTGTGACACTAGCCTTGTTAGTGTAAATCATTCTTCATTATTATTAGAAACACACAATTTGACAGGAAGTCAAATAATCTAGGATTGCTGAAACTAAATTGGCTATGTGACTTATTATTTGTGGAAATCAGTGCCCTGTACCTGTGTGAGGGGTAGAGAGAACTAGTGAGAGTAGGAGAGAGGTAAGCTCTTTGAGTTTTTTTTCTTTTTAAAAATTTTAATTTATTTTTTCATTCATTTACTTCCAACATTGACTTTCAAATTCTTTACCTCTCCCACCTTACCCACTCAGTGTGAGGCAAGCAATATGATATCAAGTATACATACAAAGTTCTGCAAAACATAAATCCTTATCAGCCATGTTGTAAAAAACCTCCAAAGAGTAAAAAAAAGTGAAATAATATGCTTCAATAAGCACTCAGAATTTATTGGTGGTGGTGGACATCTTGAATTGTCTTGGATCATTGTCTTGATCAGAGAGTTATGTCTTTCTCAGTTGTATAATTGGATTTTTCTCTCCAGGACTCTAAATTGCAGCTTCCCATGTTCCTTCTTATGTTGTGTGCTGACTTAGAGAGGATAAAAGTTTTATGTAGCTCCACCCTCTCTCTCTCTTCCCATAATCGCAGCTGTGGAAGCTGGCTTTGGGCCAGGCAGAAGAACTTACTCACATGGCCTTATTTTTGTTAGATAATTAGGTTTTTATACTTCTCTTTCCTTTTTATTCCTTCTACTTCAAGTGATTACTAATAAATCTTATAAAACATAATCTTAGTTATTGGATATTAATTTAAATCTTACATAGTTGATCATCATGAAAATATTGATGTTTTCCTGACAGTTTTTGTTAAATGGGAGGTTTTTGCCACAGAAGCTTGGCTCTTAGGATTTATTAAAACACTAGATTACTATGGTCATTTACTATTCTATATTGTGTATAGTGTATCTACTGCACTGATTCGTTACTCTAATTTCTTAGCCAATACTAGATTCTTTTGATGATTATACACTTCACATTTTTTATAAATTACCTTTATATTTTCGACCTCTTGTTCTTTCAGATGAGTTTCATTATTAGTTTTTTCTAGCTGTATGAAATAATTCTTTGATAGTTTGATTGTTATGATTCTGAATAGGTAAACTAATTTACTGTTTCATTTAGATGAACAATTTTGATGAAATATAATTGGGCAAAATAGAAATTACTTTAATTTCATCTTCATTGGTGGTACATTTGCCTTTTTCATTTTTGATACTGGTAATTGTGTTTTCTTTCATTTTTTAAATCAAACTAACCACAGGTTTATTTATTTTTTTCATAAAACCAGATTCTAGCTTTGTTTATTAGTTAAATGATTTTTTCTTTTACTTTAAATTTTATGAATCTCTTCTTTGATATTAAGGATTTCAATTTTTGTTATTCAATTGAGCATATTTGTTTTGTTCTTTCTCTAGCTTTTTTTTATTTGCATGCCGAGTTCATTAATCTGCTTTTTCTCTCTCCTTTTTTTAAAATTGATGTATCCATTTAAAGATATAAAATTTTCTTTAAATACTACTTTGACTACAGGTCATAAATATTGGTGTATTTTTTCATTGTTATTTTCTTTAATGAAATAATTTGTTTTATGATAAAAAAACCCCAACTCTTTATCTTCCATTTTAACATCAATACTATTGGTTCCAAGGCAGAAAAGCAGTCAGGATTAGGTAACGGGAGTTAAGTGACTTGCCCAGGGTCACATAGCTAAGAAGTATCAGAAGTCAGATTTTAACCCTGGACCTCCCATCTCGAGACCTGACTCTTAATCCACTGAGCCACCTAGCTATGCTGCTTCTATGATTTGTTCATTGACTCACTCGTTCTTTAGGATTATTTAGTCTCCAATTAATATTTAATCTACTTCCATGGCCCTTTGTTGAGTGTAATTTATTGCTGTTTTTTGTATTATGGTCTACAAAAGGTACTTTTAATCTTTTGATTTTTTTGCATTTGTGAATAAAATATGACAAGTTTTTGTGCAGATGCCATATCCATCTGAGAAAAATTATATTCCTTTCTATTCCCTTTCAGTTTTCTCCAGAGTTCTATTATATCTAACTTTTCTAAAAGTCCATTATTTTCTTTGGCTTTTCTTAATTATTTTATGGACAGATTTATCTGACTCTGAGAGAGAAAGCATAAGTCCCTTACTAGTATAGTTTTATCATTTATTACTTTTTATTTCTTCCTGTAATTAGTTTAATTTTTCCTTTAGGAGTCTGGATAGTATGTCATTTTGTATGTATATGATTATTATTTATATTCTTTGTCTTTGGGACCTTTTAGCAAGATTAGTTTCCCTGTTTATTCTTTTTAAATTAGATTCATTTTTGCTTTTGTTTTGTCTGAAGTCATGATTGATTGCCACCCCTGCTTTTTTACTTCAGCTTAAATAGCATAAATTCTGTTCTAGCCCCTTATTTTAACTCTGTTCACTTTGTTTCAAGTGTATTTTTTTGTAAACAACATATTGTTGAATTCTGGATTCTAATCCATTCTGTTTTATGTGTGAATTTGTGTCCTTCATATTCACAGTTATGATTACTAACTATGTGTTTCCCTCCATCCTATTTTCTTCTGTTTATCTTTCTCTTTTCTCTCTCTTTTTACTCTGTTCCTCCTAAAAAGTTTACTTTGGCTGCTAACTGTTGTCTTCTTTTAACCTTCCCTTCCTTTTATCTCCTCCTTCTTCTTATATCCCCTTTCTTCTATATCTGTGTTGAATAAGTTAGATTTCTATACTCCACTCAACATGTGTATGTATTGATACACATCAACACACACACATGTATATCTATATCTATATACTTTCCTCTTTGAAACAATTCGGATGAGGCTGGAATTTAAGCTCTGCATGTTCCCCTCCCTGCCATTTCCATCTACTAGAAAAACTCTTCCTTCTACACCTCTTTTATGTGAGATAATTTGCTGTATTCTTCTTTTTTCTTCCCCATCCTCTGTCTATGTAGGGTCCTTCTAACTGCCCTAATAATGATAAAGTTCTTAGGAGTTACATGTACTATCTTCCAATATAGGAACAGAAACAATTTAACCTTATTGAGTTCCATTTTTTTTGTCTTTCGTGTTTACCTTTTTATGGTTCTCTTGAGTCTTGCATTTGAAAGTCAAAATTTCCATTCACCTCTGGTTTTTCCATCAGGAATACTTGAAAGTCATCTATTTTAGTAATATTCTTCCCCCCCGATCCCCACCCTCCGAAGGATTACAATCAGTTTTGCTGGATATGTGATCCACATTCCAATCCCTCGGTTACTTTAACATAGCAAATACTAATCTTGTATGATCCTGAATATGGCTCCATTATATTTGAATCATTTCTTTCTTACTGCTTGCTTTTTGATTTGGGTGACCTAGAATTTGTCTATAATATTTCTGGGAGTTTTCATTTTGGGATCACTTTCAGGAGGTGATTGTTGGATTCTTTCAATTTCTATTTTACTCTATGTTTCAAGATTATCAAGGAATTTTTTTCTTGATAATTTCTTGAAATAGGATATCTAGACTCTTTAATTATTGACTTTGGACAGTCTAATAAATTTTAAAATGATCTCTCCTTCACTTATTTTCCATATCAGTGGTTTTTGCAATGAGATAGTTCACATTTTCTTTTCTTTTTTTGATTCTTTTGATTTTAAAAAATTGTTTCTTGCTATCTCCTGTCTCATTGAGTTATTAATTTCCACTTATCCAATTCTAATTTTTAAGAAATTATTTTCTTTGATGTGCTTTTGTACCTCTTTTTCCATTTGAGCAATTCTGCTTTTTAAGATATAATTTTCTTGGTTCAGTTGATTGAGAGCCAGACCCAGAGATGGGAGGTCCTTAGTTCAAATCTGGCCTCAGACACTTCCTAGCTGTGTGACCCTGGGCAGGTCACTTAATGCCCATTGCCTAGTGCTTACCACTCTTCTGCCTTGGAACCAATACTCAGTATGGATTCTAAGACGAAGGTAAGGGTTTAAAAAAAAAAGATATAATTATCTTCAATGAATTATTTTACCTCTTTTTTTTTCCCATTTGGCCAATTTAGTTTTTTAAGGTGTTACTTTTTTTTTCAATTTTTTTACTGTCTTTTTTACAAAAGCTATCATGTATTTATATATACATATATAGGTATATATGAAAAATATATACATATATGTTAACCCTTACCTTCTATCGTAATATCAATTCTAGCAATGGCTAGGCAATTAGGGTTAAATGACTTGCTTAGGCCATACTTCTAAGAAATGTGTCTGAGGCTAGATTTGAATCCAATCCTTCCAATTTCAGGCCTAATGTTCTATCCATTATACTACCTATCTGCCCCTCCTTTAATCATCTTTTCATAATTTTCTTGCATTGTTCTCATCCCTTTCCCAATTTTTTCTTCTTCTGCTCATTTAATTCTTAAAATAGTGTTTTAAGCTTTTCTAAGAATTCTTGTTGGCCTTCTGTCCAGTTTATAATTTTTTTCCTTTGAGGCTTTGCTTTTTGCTGTTTTGGAATTATATCTTCTGAGTTTGTGTCTTGATCTTCCCTGTACCCATGGTAGATTTTTATGAGTAGATTATTTTGTTTGCTCTTTTTTGGACCTATTTCTTGACTTTGAACTTTATGCTAAAGTTGGATTCTATACAAGGTGGTGACAGGAGACACTCTCACAAACTTTTGGCTTTATTGTACTGATATTTCCATAGTCCAGGAAGTTTGGAATTTTATGGTGCTTCTAAGGTGGTGTGATCTGGAAAGTAGTGTGGTCACTCCTCTCCTGGTCTGTGCTCTGATCCTTACCCAGGAAGCATCCCTGATCCTTTGCAGCTGCAATTATTAGTGTCCCCCAAGAATCCTACTGCTGTCTTGGAATTGTAAGTGGTATTGTTCCTCAGGGCCCCTACTCTAGTGGGAATGAAAATGCTTCTCTTTGCCCTGAAGCTGTGACTTGGAAGTGGATTTGGGCAACAGAGTTGCCAAACAGTGCCTTGTTCTTTGTCCAGTGGTCCTAGGGGTCCCCTGCAATGTTTTTTGTTATCAATTGTCTGGTGCCCTTACTGTCTCTGTCTTAAGAGCTCCCGAAGCTGTTATTACTGCTATTGTCACTTTAAAGACTCAGAGCTGGTTTTGCCATTACCTGGGCTCTAGGGCAGCCTCTACCCCAGTGTCATAGGCTTCCCCGCCCCCCCATCTCTCAAGTTGTCTTGGGCTAGAAAGATATGTTACCCTGACCTTTTGTTGGCTCTACCACTCTAGAATTTATTGGGAGAGCTTGGTGGCTTCTGCTACCTTGGCTTTGCCCTCTGGACTTTGGTGCTTCTTGCTTCCAGGTTCAAGAAAGAAAGACTATGCCAACTTCATTTCAGGTGGCTGAAGAACAAGACTGGGAAGAAGCTGATAGGAGAGGAGCTGGTGTTCTCTATCATGTCCCTATCCCCAGCTTGTGACACCAGAGACTGAGGCACTTATCCTTTGGGGGAGATCTAGGGCACTTGCTCTCTTGGTTGAGCTGAGTTATCTTGTTCCCATTGAGAGGATTCTTTTTTTCTATATTGTCTGGTATGTATTTTTCTATATATACTTTCTCTGAATTCTATTTTGTAACCAATTTGGACAAATGGATTTCTTGGCTAAGTGTTATGTACATTTATTGTAGAATTAGTATTTTGTGGGAAAGGGGTCAAACCTTTGATACAGATTTTTCCTTTCCCCCAATTAATTAATTGTGATCAGAAGTTTGGCTTGAACTTGAAAACCACATCTCAGAGAGGAACAAATTGGAAGTGGGAAGATAGATACAATTGTATTCCAGTACCACTTCTCTCTGTGGAGAGCAAAGAGACCTCAAACTCTTACTTCCCTTTTAAACAGGGATTAAAGTCTCCCTTGGTGAAGGATGTAGGGGAAAAGAGGCTAAAGATGAGTATTCTGCTTCCCATCAACCCACGAAATGACCCACCATGGGCAGAGCCCTCACAACTCTTGGCTATCTGAAGGTTTGTTTTTTCAAGGGGGAATGTCAAAGAAGAAATTGGGAATTTTTAGAGATGTAGACTTGAGGTTCTTAAAGGACCAATACTGCAAATTAAACACTCATGTCTTCCTGTTTAAAATAAAGTAATGCGATCAAATATATTAAATTAGTTCTGAACACTCGGTTCAATGTGTTTTTAGGAGAACCCTTTTCTGTAATTTTTTTTTCTGATCTAGAAGAATGATTTCATGAGTGTAGAAGGGCTCCCAGCATGGAAACCCTGTGCAGTGATATAGATTGATAGCTTGTCTGTATCTTGTCTAATATTTATAATCACACAGAGTTGTCTAGGGCTCTGAGAAATTAAATAACTTGCATATGTGCACATAACCAGCAAGTATTAGAGGAAGGACTTAATGCTGCCTCCAAGGCCTAACCTTTATCTATGACTTCCGACTGCCTCTTGAGTTAAAAAAACTTCAGTTTTAATGTAAGAATTCCCAGACACTGCATTTCTTAATCCTGCCATCATAGAACATGAGTTAAATGAGTTACACATCCTGGGGGGAAAGATGAAGCACTCTTCTTC
This sequence comes from Gracilinanus agilis, assembly GCF_016433145.1. NCBI lineage: Eukaryota > Metazoa > Chordata > Mammalia > Didelphimorphia > Didelphidae > Gracilinanus > Gracilinanus agilis. The sequence goes on from NC_058134.1 coordinate 189,475,789, forward strand.
TTATGAAAAAAAAAAAACCAAAAACTGAATACCTTCTACCCGGAGAGAAAAATGGCAGATAGGATTAATAACATATTAAAAAAATATGCAGTGTTTGTTCGGAAAGGGTTTCAGCCCAAAAGAGGGAAGCATTTATATTTTATGGACAATAGTCTTTGCAGTAGCAGCTTCATGTTTATTTGAACCAAACTATTGTGTAAATTGTTTCTAATTCTTAGTGTCAGCTATTTAAACTAGATCATCTTCATGAAATTATTAAATTTTGAAAGAAAAAAAGTCTCCACAGTTGTATATTTCTTTTTTTAAATCAGCAATTAGTATGATCAAGAGATTTCAAAAATCCACAAACTACAAATAGGCTTTTGATATCTATTTTCTCCAAACAAATAGCAAGAGACAGATGATGTGAATCATTCAATCTCCTACCATTAGTTAAAAAGGTTTTAGGAAAATAGTGCATTACTAATGATTGGTATGCATTACTATTAATGTATGATCCACCGACTTATCTGTCAAGCCATTTCAGTTGTCGGAAGCATGATCTACTTGCTAGCAAAGTGGTAACAATGGATAAGGTAGGGTTCTATATTATTTAGCATTTCTATCCTCTTCTGGAAAGGCAAGTAGGACCTCAAAAAGTCACCAAATATTCAACTTCTGCTCCTTTCCCTGGACTTCATCCCTGTTGGCCTCTTCTTTGCTAGTTGGCGACACAAATGTGTTTGACATTGTCTCTCCTCTGCTAATTTTCTCCTACTGGTCTTGTGCCACTGCAGCTTACTCTGCTGGCCTCCTGGTTGCTTTTGGACACTTGTAAGTGCGGCTTTCTCAGGTATAAGGCAGGGGAGCTTTTCTTTGCTTCCTCTTTCCGATTCAGCTGGAGTCTTTGGCTGGTGTATTCTCTCTTCCTTGCAGGATTAAGTTCTGCCATGACTCTTTTAGTCTAGAGTCTCAAAGCTACAATTCTTTTGGAAAGTATAAATCTTAACACACCCACTTATTGAATTATGGGGAAAGAAAAGAAAACATCTTGGGGAAAAATACTTTTTGGCATTTTCCCCTTGAGAAGTGGTTTGTCTATTTCTAGAGGCTTAGCTAAATTGGGCTCTTCTCTCTGGAAGGAGATTCCTTGCCCTAGGCACTGAGCTCTTTGAAATATAGAGCAGAGCCATGCCTTCAGGATTGGAAAAAAAAAGTATTTAAAGCTTATGTATTTTTTTTTATCATGTTCACTTACTATAACATTTACCCCTGCCTACCCAGTGAGCCATCCTTTGCAAGAAACTTGAAAAAAAAGCAAAAAAAAAAAGCAATGTAGCAAAAAATAAGTATATCTGACATTGTATGGTGTATTCCATAACCATAGTCCCTCGCTTCTGCAATGAAAGAAAGAAGGTGCATTTTCTCATCTCTTCTTTAGGGATAATCTTGGTCACTAAAATCACATGGCATTCAGTTTCTACTCATGAATTCTGTGATATTTTCTATGAAATAAATGAGGTTGAATATGTATTACAGATCTGGAGTGGAGGTATTAACTGGCCATCTAAGTGCAAATTCAACCTAAACCAGATTAAAATGTAATTGGGAAATATTTAACAAAGTAAATAAAAATTACCATATAACATAGAAAGTGTAAATTTGTAGTTATCTAAATCAATATATGCCAACAGAGATCTGTTTCATTTTGAGTTGATACCAGTTAGAGTCTGGTAAGTTCCTCCTATATACTATGCCAACCATTCAGGTGGACTGGTAGTATGCTGGGCCTGAAGTCAGGAAGATCCGAGTTCAAATCTGACTTCAGATCCTTTCCATCTATATGATCTTGGGCAAGTCACTTAACTTCAGCCTATCTTAGTCAGTGGATATAATGATAGCACTAACTTACAATGTTGTGAGGATCAAATAAGATAATATTTATTCATAAAGAAGTTAACACAGTGCCTGCCACATAGTATTTAATAAATTATTGTTTCCTTCCTTCCTCCAGACTAAAATGTTTAATTGGAAATGATTAAAGAGTTGTTACACAGGTATGGATAACTAAAAGGCTCAGATCTATGTGTATATGCTAGCCAATTATGTTGCATAGGCTCATAGCAATTTCTTCACCAGTGTTCATCATGTATATGTCCCTTCCTTAGTGAGCTCTCTTTGTTCCGCCATGGTGATCACAATGGTGGTGATATTGCTATGGAGTTTATCCAAGTGAATTTCCTTGATTCAGGTTTTAACGAGTAATGCTTATTCTTAGTTAGTATCCATAGGTAGAATAATTTCTTGTGAGAAATCTAATTATCAATTGATCCTTATATTAATAGAATATAGAATCAAAAAGCAAAGATTCATGCCCTGTCATCTTCTTTTGATTTAAATTCTAGTAACTGAATAATTTAGATAAAATTGAATTATCCAGATAAATGGCCAAGAATAGGGCACTGAAAATATCTTCCCCAACAAAATATTCCTTGTTTTATTTTATTTTTATTTTCAGTCTACTTAGGCTTCTTGTTCTGTATAAATTTGGCTTGTGCTTACAATCACTATTTTAAAAAATGGAGTACTGTTGTTATCTTTTAAAAATACTCCTAAATTAATAACTATTATGAAGAAAGAGTCTCATGAAGAATAATTTAGGAAAAAAGATATAATATGAAGGACTGTGAAACCTTGAGAAAGTCTCTTAATGTCTCATTACTCTAGATAATTCTAAGACTGCAAATTACAAAGAAAGTGTTAACTTGCATTGTTGAGGGGATTCTTCACCTGGGAGTTACCCATATCAATTAAATCAAAGGTCCAGGAACTATCCCCACTATGGAAGAATTATATATTTGTTGATAATAATCAAAGAATATAAATCAAAGATTAAGAATAAATGTACTTGTCCAGATAACTACTTTTCTTTTAGATTAAACATACATGTTAAAAACCTACAAAGACAAAGCAAAATGTGGCAGTCATGGGATGAAAATAATATCTATCTCACAGGCTTATTCATAAGATCAAATAAGATAAGACACAATAGATTTGCTTTGTAAATTTTAAAGCATAATATGTCTGAATTATTATTATTATCTCTAACTATTCAGTCTCTTAAACTCATATGGAGAGAATTTGGGAGATTTCCTAGCTTGAATTAACTAGATATACAGCTATAATTAACTAGATAATTTCTCAAGTGATTTTGTCTATGTAGTCTCTGATTTGATGGAGCATTTCAGGACAAATTTTAGCTGTGTGACAGAATTTTAGTGTAATTCCATCAGTACTTATGATAATTCCAAGCAAAGCACAGCATTACTTCTGCAGAGGAAGAGAGGGAGAGGGAGGGAGGAAGCAGGGAGGGAGAGAGAAATAGAAAAAAAGAAAAAGAGAGAGGGAGAGATTATATATGTATAACATGCATCACAATGCGTGTTGTCTTAGTGAAGGGGGAGGAGAAGGAGGAAGAGAGAGAAGTTAGAACTCAAAATAAAAAAAAACAACAAATTTTTTACATGTAATTGGAAAAATTATTTAAAGAAAAGAAAACAAAGCTACACTGAAAGAGCATTAAAAAGCTGGTGAAAAATTCTCAAGGATAAGCATTAAACCCCTTATGAGACATTTATTGCTATTACAGATTTCATTTAGGAGTCTGCTCTTTGAACCTGGGTTGTGGGTGGTTTTGAAGCTTCATTAGCAAAGAAAATTAAGCTAGTTGTGTTACATTTCTCTTCATTTGATATTTCATTGTCACAAAGATTAGCATGTGGAATGTTTCAAGTGGGCTGACTTACATGGTACCACCCACACTCCCCCCCACTTTCATCATTGTGGCCCAACAACATGCTTAGCCAGAAATCTGGCAGAATTTAGGATGCCACCTGTGATTACTAATGGAAAGTACTCCATGTGCATACAGCTAATTTAACAGGAACTGCTTATTTTAGTGTTGAGATTTTTTTCTTTTTTCTTTCTTTTTTTTTTTTTTGTTGGTAAGTTGGGATGGAGAAAAGAGGAATGGGGGGAAAGAATCATAGACTCATACAACTGCTGAATTGGAAGGCACCTGGTAGGTAATTTAGTACAACTTCTACCCAAATTTTGGATATGTTTCCCAGCATTTCTGACATATGATTATCTATCCTTCACTTGAAGACCTCCATTGTTGTGGAACTTGGAACATTATCTCTCGATAGATGTAATTATTAGGAAGCTTTTCCCACTATTAAGCCCAAATTTGGTTTCATCTAATCATTTATTTGTCCTGGTTCTGCCACCTGGAGTCAAGCAGAACAAGTCTAATTTGTCTCTTCAAATATTTGAAGATAAGTTTGTTTCCTCTAAGACTTTTTTTCATTTGACTAAATAAAAACATCACTCATTCCTTGATGAACTTGATATGATGATTGCCTCACACTTCTATCTCACCAACCAATCGTTCTTGATCAACAAGTTAGAATCAAGCTGAGAATAACAGTTCCTCTATCATTTCCATCACTTTCTGAAAGAGAAATTATCAATAAGATGAATTTATTGGGGGATAGGCCATGCCTAGCCCTTTTGAACTTGGGCAGTATGCTTGGCTGATGAATTTCCCCAGTGCATCACATCAGCTGTGACATAAGTAAAATATTTTTTTCGCAAAGTGAGTTCTATATCTGGGGCCTTAGATCTAGAGGTGGAATGGATCTTAAAGATGAATAGTTCAAACATCCCATTTTACACATGAGAAAACTAACACCTAGGGATGTTAAACTTCTCTAAGATTTAGCTTTAGGACTACCTTCTTGATGAAGCCTCAACTGCCAGAACTCTCTAATCACAAACTATTTTGACTTCATTTTTGTGTATATTATGTATATATCTATATGTGTATATATATCAGAATATGTAATAGCTCCTTGAGGGAAGGAATGGTTTAACTTTTTTATTCCTAAAGCCTGGCCCATAGTAGATGCTTAATAAATTTTTATTCAGTGATGACCCAAGGTCATACAGCCCATCAATATCAGAGGTAGGACTTGAACCCATATATTCTGACTCCAGAGCCAGTGCTCTTTCCACTAACCTAAGCTACTTCATATGACATGGGAATTTAATTGTTCCTTCATAATTAAATTGCAATTTCTTATCGACTTTGGGATCTGCATTAGCAAGTTTTCATTTAATTCCTCCAGTTGGTTTGGAGACCTTAGATTCTTCCCCTTTTATCCTCATCTTATTGGTCAATAGTATGTTTCCCCACTCAAATTCATGCATTTCCATTCAGTTTAATATCATCTTAAGGTCTGATGCTACCCCATGTCCCCATCCATTCAGTTTATTCCTTTTGAGCAAGGTACAAGATACAATAAAAGAATGACAGAGAGGGATAGGGCAGCCAATGGAATTACGTCTGAATGTTACTGCTACCCCATGTTGCCATGGAGATATGATGCTTTTAGCAGATGCCACCCTAAGAATTTATCAGCAAGTGACATTTTGGAATTGGGGAGTTTTGGAGTGCTTTGTGAAGATTGTTAGGAGAAAGATATTGGAAGGAGTTGAGCTGAGTTGGGAGTTGATTCAGAGTTCATCCTTCATCTGAGGGCCATGTGGACATTCCTGGGTCTAGCACACTTACTGAGTCTCCAGGCTAAGTCTGAGAAGTAACACCTCCCATTAGCTGAATACCTACTCTGAAATTTTGCCTTTATCCTAAGGGAAAATAGCCTCTATGGGGAAAAACTGATTTCTGCTGCAGTTAGTGCCCAACATGGTGTATACCCATGAATTCTTCCCTTCCCTTAGTGCTTTCATTTCTTTCATTTTCTTTCACTTATTTTTTTATGGAAATAAAATGAATAACTCTTCACCCTTGTGCTGTGGCTAATGTTAGCAACAGAGTGTTTAAGTTTGGGTAGAGCTGAGTAGAAAGCTGACACATTCTTCATGAGGTGAAGGGAGGGAGTAGAAATAGGGACTCCACTAGAGGGCATAAACACATTGTAAGCAGCTAGTGATAGTAGATTGTAGTGTCACTTCTCACCCCTGCTTTTCAGCTTTCTTTACTGTATTGTATTTCTCCATTAGATTATAAACTGTTTTTTGGGAGAGGTTCTTTTTTTCTTTCATATTTGTATCCTTGGTATTCTGCACAGTGCATAGTACACAGGTGTTTAATAAATGTTGACTGACTCATGACTCTTGACTTGACTCTTCATTCTTGACTTCTCACTTTTTAACCTCTCTCCTTCCTCCTCCCCCAATATCCAATGGTTGTAAGTACTATCAGTTCTATTTTTGAGACATATTCTTATATATTCCCTTTTCCCCACTGAATCTGCCACCATTTTGCTCTAAGTCACCTTACTCCTAGACTTTTGAGGTGATCTGTGGATTCTTTCAATCTCCACTTTTCCCTCTTGTTTGAGAATGTTGGGGCAGTTTTCTTGAATAATTTCCTGTAGGATAATGTCCAGGCTTTTCCTTTTGTCATGATCTTCTGGTAGTCCAATAATTCTTAAATTTTCTCTCCTGGATCTGTTTTCAAGATCTGTCATTTTGTCAATGAGGTCTTTCATATTTTCCTTGATTTTTGTCGTTTTTTAAATTTTGTTTTATATATTCTTGCTGCCTTGTGAAGTCATTTGCTTCTAGATGTGGGGTTCTAGTTTTCAAAGACTGAATTTCATCCCTGGCTTTTTGGTCATCTTTCTCCTTCTGGTCTGATTTTCTTTGTAGATCATCTTTCATCTTCTTTACCTCGTTTTCAAGCTGGTCAATTTTGGTTTTCAAGACACTATTTTTTTTGTTTTAGTTCATGTATTTCCTTTTTCCAATTGTCTTCAGCCTTTCTTAATTGTCTTTTGAATTGCATTTTGAGTTCTTCCAAAGCCTGTGTCCAATTCACTGGAGTTTCTGAATTTTTGCTTGTTGTTCCTTGTTCCTCCGCTGTTCCATTTGCTTTTTCTTCATTACCTGGATAGAAGCTGTCGACTGTGATTTCTTTTTCTTTCTTTGTTGTTTACTTATATTTTTCCCTTCTTTCCCCCCCTATAATTGGTTGTAGTCTAGCTCCTCTGGTTATTTGCTAGATCTGTGGTAGGTGCTTGCAGCTACTTTCAGTGCAGTCTATGGGGGAGGGCTCCTGCCCTCTGAAGACTTATCTGCCTTATTCATAAGATTTAAGATGTGGTGGAGTTGATCTACAGAGCTGGATGTGTCCTGAGGCCAAAACCTCAAGAAGAGGTGGGGGGCAAGATGTAGTGTTTTGGCTGTGACTAGGCTGCCCTCTCTGTGCTTCTCCTCTAGCTGACTCCCTGTCCACTGTGTTCAACACCCTGAGTCTGATACAGCTGTGCCAGCAAGGCACTCCCTGCAGACCAGCGTGCCCTTGCCCACCCAGAGGTTCCAGGAACTGCTGGAGACTCATCACAGCAAGTGGGAGAGGGGTCCTGGAATCTTCCTTCCTCCTTTCTGTTAAACCTGACTGTTCAAGAATTCAGCTTTCCTTGGTGTATCTTTTAAGTTGGGTCCAGCAGGAGGATCCCCCCAGTTCTGTCCTGATGTTAGATTTGGTTTTCTGTCCCCTCAAAGCACTTTGTTCTTGATTGGAATGGAAGGACCTTCTGAGATCTGGAGTTTTGCTGCATCTAAGCTGCCATCTTCCCAGAATCCCTCCTAGACTTTTGAAAAAGTTTGCTGATCTTATGACCTCAAGTCTCTCTTTATTCCAGTCCATCTGTTACTTAGTGGTCCTAAAGATGATCTTCCTAAAGTTCAGGTCTAACTATGTCTCTCCTCTAAATAATCAACTTCATTGGCTCCCTATCACTTCCAGGATCAAATGTAAAAACAATATAGCATTCAAAGCCTTTCATAACCCAAGGGCCCTCTCCCCACTTCTCTCTTTGGCCTTCTTACATTTTACTTTACTTCACATACTCTTCAATCTAGTGACATTGGCCTCTTTTTTGTTATGTACATGACACTACATTTCCCAACTTTGTGCATTTTTACTGAATCCCATGCTTGGAATCCTTTCTCTCTCCTCATCTCTGTCTCTTGCTTTTCCTGATTTCCATAAAGTCCCACCCATAATCCCACCTTCTACAGGAAGATTCTCCTACTTTCCCTCATACCAATGCCTTCTCTCTTTTGATTATACCCAATATATCATATATATATGTAACAACTGTAATTGTTTGTGTTTCCTGCCTCCTCTCATCACTGCCCCCTTCCCCCCACTAAACTGTGCTACTTTTGAGATCAAAGACTATCTTTTAACTTTCTTTATAATTCTACTTCTTAGTATAATGCCTGACACCAAATATGTACATGCTTATTGACTGGTTGATTGATATACATTCTCTCCTGACATAAATATCCTGAAGAGCATCTTGTTACTAATTTAAGTTGGGATGAGGGCCATTGACTCACCTTTACCTTCATACACACACACACACACACACACACACACACACACACACACACACACACTTCCAGAAAATAGTGATATTAATGGTTGAAGTCAGATTTAAGGTCATTCTGGCAATATGCCTAGCCCTGAAGATGGTAAAATTTCTCCAGGGTGGATTTCACATTCATCATTGTCAGAATTATCAAGGAGGATTTAGGAATGGGCAAGAAGATAGAGGCTGCTGTCTAGCTTCTAAGATCTTATCCTTCAAGTACTTGGCCTCCACCAGCCATTCTTTCTCCTTCTTGTTTTTTTAATCTCTCCCTCTTCACTTGCTCCTTCCCCCTTGCCTACAAGCATGTTTAGGTCTCCTTTGTCCCTAAAAAAATCATTTTCCCTCTAATCTATTCCTCCCTCAGAATATCACATATTTATTTCTTGCCTTTGGCTATTAAAAAGCAGTTTATGCTTTCTATTTCCATTTTTAAAACCACTTACTTCTTGCAGCTTTGTTTCTTCAATATTTAACCAGAATGGCTCTCTTAAAGGTCTCTATTTCTCAAATTTCATGACCTTTCTCAGTACTCACCTTCACCTGGAAATCTATGCTGCTTTTAACACCATTGACCATCTCCTTCCTCTTAATAATTTCTATTTCTTTTACCTTTGGGAACCAAACATTCTACTTGTTTTCTGGCACTCCAATATTGGATCTCTGGTATTATGGCATCATAAAGTTCCTGACAAATTAGGAGAGGAACACCAATCAGTCAAAAGCATTTATAAGTTCCTACTATTAGGCACTACACTAAGCATTCTGACATACAAAGAAAGGAAAGAAATAAAACTAATAAACAAAACCCCCCAATTTTTTCTCTGCTCTCATAGAATTTAAAGTCTAATTAGAGACGCAATATGCAAACTATGTAAAACAAGATATATACAGAGTAAGTGTGAGATAATAGGAGCTAGGCACTAGCATTGCAGAGGATCAGGAAAGGCTTCTTGTAGAAAAATAGATTTTATCTGGCATTTGAAGGAAGCCAGAGGAACCAGGAAGTGGAGGTGAAGAGGGAGAGAATTCCAGGTATGGAGAAGAGCCTTAATAAATATGCCTGGGGGTCTGGAGATGTAATGTTAGTATACCCAAGACTTTAGAAAGAATAATTTCAGAATTTAGACTGATAACTGGTGAATCCTAGTCACCAGACTTGTGAGGCATCAGAAGTTCTCAGGAATATGATTCTGGTGATTCAGTTCCCACTGAGTAAAAATGTCATTGCACAACCAGTTTATTCACCAAGAGACTCTAAAAGGTTAGGTGCTGAAGATGGGAGCTAGGATAAGTAACAGAGGGCAAATTAAAAAAGCATTAAGTTTAGGTGGTGTAGTGGATAGAATGATGGACCTGGAGTCAGGAAGATTCATCTTTGTAAATTCAAATCAAATTTAGCTGTGTGACCTTGGGAAAGTCAGTTACCCTATGTTTGTCTTAATCCATTGTAGAAGGAAATGGCAAACCACTCCAATATCATTTGCTAAGGTAACCTTATGAATAGTATCAGTGTGCTATCATCCATGGAGGTCACGAAGAGTTAGACATAAATGAACAATAAAAACAAAGTGTTATAAGAATTGTGTGTGTGTCAGAAGAAAAACAACTGTTTGATTACATGGGTTGATGGGAATATGATTGGGATATTGACTCTAAATGATCACCCTAGTGCAAATATCAATAATATGGAAATAGGTCCTGATCAATGACACATGTAAAACCCAGTGGAATTGTACATTGGCTACCAGAGAGGGGTGGGGAGAGGAGAGGAAAAGAACATGAATCTTGTAACCATGGAAAGATATTCCAAGTTAATTAATTAAATATAATTTAAAAAAAGGAGAAAAAAATAAAAGGGACACATGCATTCTTGGATTAAAAGTAAATCTTCATTTGGAATATTTTATTTTCCATTAAATTTTCAATACTTATATATTACTTAATTAAAAAGTGTGTGTGTGTGTGTGTGTGTGCGCGCGTGTATGTGGGAAGTTGGGTGACTCAGTGGATTGAGAGCCAGTCCTAGAGATCCTGGGGAAAATCTGACTTCAGACACTTCCCATATGTGTGATTCTGGGCAAGTCACAACCCCCATTGCCTAGCCTTCACTGCTCTTCTGTTTGGGAACGAATAGATAGTATTGATTCTAAGATGGAAGGTAAGGGTTAAAAAAAAAAAAGAATTGTGTCAGAAAGCTGAAGCCTAAGGATTTAAAGATTTTAGGGATTATAAGAAATAATTTTTAAAATGGCTATTTTAGTTGGGTTAATAGCAAGCGATGATAAATAGAGAGATTGGACTCCTGCTTGTGGTAAATATAAAGACTCTAACAATCAAGCAAAATCATTTATCTCCTTTCCAGGCTCCTGTACATCCTTTCCTCTTCATAATATCCTTCTCTAAACTCCTACTTTCAGTTTCATTTCTCTTTATATCGTGTCTCTTCAAGACTGCAACTAGACCTATGGTATTAATCCTCCATGCAAATGACTTCTTAAACTTCTGTCTCCAAACTTGCTCACATTTTACATGTTGATAAGACTTCTCTTCCTGTACATTCCACAAGTACTTTAAATTCAATTAGTTTAAAATTGAACTGATAGAATTCTGGGAAGATGGCGGCTTAGATGGAGCAAATCTCAAGGCCTCTGCACCCTTTCCACACTGAGATAGAAAACAAAGCAGTTTGAGAAGAAAGAGGACCAAATCTAACAACAGGACAGAACAGAGGGATCCTACTGCTGGACAGCTAAAGAGGTACACCAAGAAAAAGGCTTGAATTCTTGAACTGTTGGGTCTTAGGGTATAGAAGTGGAATCCCAGGATCCCTCCCCCATGCGCTATGTGGAGTCTTCAATGGCCCCTGAAATCTCCAGATGGGCAAACACACCAGCCTGGAGAGAGGGCCTTGCTGGTGCCAGACTCAAAGAGTTGAACACAGACACCAGGGGGGTGGCTAGAGGAGAAAGCCAGAGAAACACAGCAAAAATGCTTGGAAAATGGCAGCTTAGATGAAGCAAAACTTCAGAACTACATGCTTTACCACTCCAAGATAGAGAACAGAGCACTTTGAGAGGAAAGAAAACCAGTTTTAACAGCAGGACAGAGCAAGGGGACCCTACTGCTGGACAATTCAGTGAAAACACTCTATCTTGCCCCCCCCCCCGGTCCCTTTTTTCCTCTCAAGGTTTTAACTGTCATTTAAAATTACTCTAAATCCTGGGAGACTATGTCTCTCATAGAGAAAGTATAAAAGAGAGGGGTTTTGGTGCCTTTTTGCTCTCTCTTGAGCCTGGAGGCTGGCTGATGCTCTCTACCCTGAAACCTACAGAGCTCTCCACTAGTAGCTCTCTCTTGGCACCTTTTTCCCCCTTCTATCTACCTTCTAGTTTTCCCTAGACCTTCCCTTTTCTAATTGAAATAAAATCTAGCTATTTTAATTTGCTACCTGATCTTTTATTTTAGCCCTGAAGGGCTCAGGTCAATTTCCCCCTGCTGGGGCTGGGGACTGCTACCTTCCTTTCCTCTCCTCTACCTTCCTCTCTCCTTTTTCCCATCCATCTTTCCTTCAACCTTTCTTCCTAGTTTCCTTCCCATGCTGGTCACATAACCCAGTCCAGGCTTAATCCCATCAATTGGACAGACAAGAAATCTTCAGAGGGCATGGAAACTCCAACACCCCTCCTCCATAGACTACAGAGAAAGTAACTACAAACCTCCATTGCCAGCTGGGGGAAGACCTTTCATCAAAGCTCCTTAAATCCATCTGCTTAACCTAGCAGAACAGAGAAGGAAAAAATATGAGTAAGCAACAGAAAGAGAGAAAAGAAATTACAATTGATAGCTTCTTTCCAGGAAGTGAAAAAAGAGCAAATGAAATAGAAGATCAGGAAGCTCTAGCAAATTGGACACAGGCTTTGGAAGATCTCAAAATTCAATTAACTCAAGAACTTCAGGAACTCAAAAAACAATCAAGAGAGGCTGAAGACAATTGGAAAAAGGAAATACATGAACTAAAACAAGAAAATAAGGTCTTAAAAGCCAAAGTTAACCAGCTTGAAAATGAAACAAAGAAGGCAAAAGATGATCTACAAAGAAAATCAGACCAGAAGAAGAAGGGTGACCAAATAGCCAGGGATGAAGTTTAGTCTTTAAAAAAATAGAACTCAACAACTAGAAGCAAATGACTTCATAAGGCAGCAAGAATATATAAAACCAAATTTAAAAAAATGAAAAATTTGAGGAGAATATGAAACACCTCATTGACACCACCAAAAATCTGGAAAACAGATCTTGAAGAGACAATTTAAGAATTATTGGTTACTGGGACATCATTACAAAAGCAAAAGCCTGGACATTATCTTACAGGAAATTATCCAGTAAACTGCCTTGACATTCTTTGAACAAGAGGGAAAAGTGGGAATTGAAAGAATCCACAGATCATCTCCTATATTTAATCCACAATTGACAACTTCCAAGAATATTATAGCTAAATTCAAAAACTACCAGACCAAGGAAAAAATATTACAAGCTGCTAAGAAGTCATTCAGATACCAGGGAACCATAGTTAGGATAACACAGGATCTGGCTACATCTGCATTGAAGGACCAGAAGGCATGGAATATAATATTCCAGAAAGCAAGAGAACTGAGTCTACAATCAAGAATCAACTGTCCAGCAAAACTGACTATATTTTTGCAGGGGAAAGTATGGTCATTCAATAAAATTGAACTGATAATTGAAAACCCGACTGACTTGCCTTCCTCTAGTAATTGTTCCATACATCTTCAGGTTATCTAGCTTAGTAACCTGGATCATTTTTGTCTCCTCTTACTACATCTCTTTTGGCTCGATGCATTAGCTTCTTACCCTCACAATGTATTCTTCATGCCAAATGAATTTTTTTTAAATGCATAGTGATGATCACAATATTTCATTGATCAAAACTTTTAATGGAGCCCAGATTGTTTATCTGGTTATTCAAGTTCTTCCCTAATTCAGCCTCAACCCACCTTTCCAATCTCAACTCATGCTATTTCCTTTTACTTATGCTATGTACCACCCACACTGTACTTTTTTCCTTTTTCTAACTGCATCAGTGATATTTTTCCTTTCACACCTTTGCTCACTGACTCAGTTCTTACATTCAATATTACTCTCCTTCCAAGATCTAACTGTGAGAATATTATTCTACTATTTCAATGTCCTAGATTAAATGTTCTTTTTTCCTGTGAACCCTTCTGTGATTCTCCAGCTAATTCCCATATCAGGTCTTAGAGCTTTTTGTATTCCTTTTTTGTAATTAGGATATTATCATTTTTATTACCTTTATTTGTGGCCCTGTTTTTAGCCTCTCTATTTGATTATAGGGAGCATTTTTGAGAACATGGATAGTGTCTTTATTTTTATACATCCTGAAGTAGCTTATTGCATTGCATCAGAGATAGTATTCACTAAATAAAGCTTGAATGTTTCCAGTGCATAAGTGACTCAACCTGGCCTTAAATTTGCCTTATTGAAATAACTTGGCTTTATATTGAGCTGATCCTAGTCATAATTAATTAACATGCAATCCACTTCCATATCAGCTTCAGGATTAACAATCTTTTGGTCCTCTCTACCAAGAGCAGAGTTAAACAGTGCCTGGGAGTGTCTAAGTCAAAGTTAGAGGATGAGAAACAAATAACAAGGAATAAAAATGAAAGCAGATGAGAATGGGAGAAAAGCTATACTAATTAGAAAGAATATCAAGAGAAAATTTTGTGGAAGCCTTTGTGTACCCATGTGTATGTACCTATCATACAATGTAAAATCTAGGCTAATGATAGTGTGTAAGATGATTATGGTATAGATTACTCAGATTCAGCATGCTATAAACAACATAAGTCTAATGAATTATTATAAAGTTATCATAATGAAGTTAGAGAAATAGGCAGTGAAATAAAATAATTATGGCTACAACAGATTATATTTTGCATAGTACAGTATTCATCCCAGAGGCTGATAAGTATGGCTGATATGTTGTTACATTCTAAAAAATCCTCAGTGATTTTGTTGTTGATGCCTTTGATGATTGCTATTAATGCATATGACACCAACAGTATTGATAATAGGGAATAGTGGAATATGTTGCATTGGAAATCATAGTAGACCAGTGGAAAGATAAACAAAATTTTATTCCCAACCCATTTCAACTCTTTAACCATTTCAGAAATTCAGAATATTAGAATTGGAAGATATCTCAGAGGAAGTCCAGTTCCTATGAGGATATGGAGGACCTTAGATATGACATCATTTTCTAAAGCCATACATGTTGTGAGCAGAGCCAGATTATGTCTGAACCCAAATTTTCTGATTCCAAGGGAATTGAACACTATTTGATTTACCAAGCAATTTTCTCAAAGCAACTTTTAGAGAGAGGTAGTAGAAAGATTTTTAAAAATCTTTTCTACAGATTGTTTTTAAAATCTACTTCACAGATGAGGAAACTGAGGCTCTAATAGGTAGGTTAATTGCCTCACCCATGATTACATAGATGGTGTTTAAGGAAAAATTCACAACTACATCTACTGACTCCAAGTTCAGCACTCTCTTTACAATGCCAATATACTTTTTTCAGCCAAATAGTTGGTCTCTCTGAGACTGTTTGCTCATCAGTAAAATGAAGGGAATTGGAATGGGTGGTTTCTATGATTTTCCATCTCCAATAACTTATGATTTAACCATAAGAAAATGCACTCGTATATTAGATCTCAGTGAAGATTTCATTGGCAATCTCTAGTTTCACAGAAACTGCATATAACAACTTGGACTAAAAAGAAAAGGAATGCATTGAAAAAAATACCGAGTACCCAGTGATGCCCTAGTTGTAATTTTGTTCATGAAGCTAGTGCTTGAGAATGTATTACATAACTGTGCACTTCAACCCTTCTTTTCAGGATGAATGAGTTCATTTTTTTCCCTCTTGGGAAACAATTTTAATACTATGACTTGTGGGGGGAAAAAGAAGTCTGTGCTGTGTCCAAATAAAAGGTTTCCTTGAAGATGGTGACATTTTCTTCTCCTTTATTTTTCTTTTTTTGCTTACATTTCATTAAAGACACCCCCCCTTTTGCACATCAGTGCCATCTCCTCCTATTCCCAGAGTAGAATTCTCTCCCCTTTATGAATAAGTATAGCAAATCAAAACAGGTCAACACTTTGGTCTTAACTGATAATATATACCATATTCAGCACCTGTTATATATGACATCTCAGTTGAGAGGGAATAGAAATGTTTTACCACCAGTATTTTGAGATCATAATTGGTCACTACACTGATTAGCATCCTGGTCTTTATTGTTTATTTTATTTAAAAAATTTCTTTTTATAGAAGCTTAATGGTCATCATCAACAACAACAAAAATTTCCAATTTATAAAGAACAAGAGAATTATATAAGAAACTGTAAACTCTTATTTTATATGGCTTTGTTTTAAAATAAAAAAATCATGGATATATAAAACCAGTATTGAGCATTAGCTAACAGAAATGAGCTTTTCCTGATATAGTCTTTTCTTTAATGGGAAAGCAATATTTTGCAGGAGTTACTAAAGTCCTGGAAGTTCCTTTCTTCTTAGACTCAGTGTAGACACTCACCTTGGTGCTAGACCTTGAAATGTCCAGATGGCCCCCATATTTAGGATAAACTCTGAGCTGTCACTTTCAACTCAGCTCAATATTTCTTCCAATAATCTTCATAAAATTGTCCAAGAATTCTTAATTCTCTTTATATGACACACATTATATGCTAAGCCTTGTGCTAAACACATTAAAAAATAATTTCATTTAATTTAACCCTCACAACAACCCTGAGAGGTAGATGCTATTATTTCTCCCATTTACACTTGAGGAAACTGAGACAAAAAGAGGTTGCGACTTTCCCAGGATGATGTTGATTGAATTTAGGTTGTTCTGACTCCAGCTCTGGTGCTCTATTCACTGGACCACATAAGTTCCTAAAGCATCACATACTTATGGCAACATGGGTTATATTACCATTCAAACATAATTCAGCTTGCTGTCCCTTTATGACTCATTATCTTTCTCCATTCACCTATAAAAGGAAGCCCTTATTTTTTTTAAACAAATACAGATAGCCAATTAGACAAATCAACATATGTTTTTTCTGTGAGACAGGGTAACTTAGGTATCCTTGGTCTACCAAGCATTTCAGTCAATTAAAGTTCTTCATTTAGCACACCAGAGACTTTTAATTCAAATATATTGGAACTACTAACATATACAATAAAAATTGGTCATTGTGAAAAAACTGGTGAATGTGATGGATTTTTGTCTTAGTCTTTGTCAGTTTCATTTGTGAATGGTTTTAGGTTGATTTGGATTGGTTGGGTGCTATACCAAGCTTTTGGTAAATTCATTTCTCCCCTTAATTGTTTTGAGGCAATGGTCTTTGTAATTTCCACTACAATTCATAATATTTTGCAAATGAGTTTGTTCTATACTGACAGTATTCCTTGATTGTCACATCTCCTTCCCAAATGGAGGATGGTGGAAAACTATGAGGCATATAACCTCATAAAACAATAATAATGAGAGAAGAAATGAGCTTCTAATGTCTCAGGATGACTATCATAATGTTTAGGTTCTTTGGGTACCTGTTGCTCTTCGCTAGATATCTCCAGAACTGGAGCCTTAGATAAAAAAAGAGAACTGCCTATTGCTCAGGCTGCTTACTTCTCACTGATCAAGACAGCAATTAGGTTGAATGAAGTTGATTTTTGATCTGTGTTCTTTTGTCCTCATTGTAGTAATTGCTTTAAAACAGAAGATATCAATAACTACCGACTGATTCATCTTTTTTTTCTCTTGAAGAGTATACTTGGTGAACATATGAGAACTGAAACAGTTAGCATTCCATAATTATCTAGAGAAAACATTTTCAGTTATACAATTTATTAAAAGTTGTAGAAATTTGGGCAGCTGGGTAGCTCAGTGGAGTGAGAGTCAGGCCTAGAGACAGGAGGTCCTAGGTTCAAACCCAGCCTCAGCCACTTCCCAGCTGTGTGACCCTGGGCAAGTCACTTGACCCCCATTGCCCACCCTTACCACTCTTCCACCTATGAGACAATACACCGAAGTACAAGGGTTTAAAAAAAAAGTTGTAGAAATTTGAAGATCCCACTCTTTCTACTGATTATTAATGATATTGTATTCCAAGATGTCCTCTTGTTTAAGGTAGAAATTGCCAAGTCTTATGCGATACTGACTATAGTATTTTTTCTTTTACATGAGAATTTGAGCTATGATTTTCTTGGGATTTTTAATTTTGGGTTTTCTTTCAGTAGGGAATTGGTAGATTTTTTTCTATCTTTATTCTCTTTAATAGATCTTTTAGTTTCCAGCTTGTTTTTGCCACAGTTTTCAGGGAGTCTATTTTTCTTAAATTATCTCTGCTTTGGCTTTTTGGCTGGTCATTTTTTTTATGCCAGATATTTTACATTTTCTTTTTTTACATTTTTTACATTTTTTTAAAAAAATGTAAAAAATGTAAAAAAAAAAAGATTTAAAATCTTTTGATTTCGTTCCAAAATTTCTTGTTGTCTAATGGAGTCGTTCATTTCTCATTGGCCTATTTTAATTTTCAGAGAATCTATTACTCATGAAAAATTTATTTTATCTTCTAAACAATTTATTCTTTTCAATTCTTTTTTTCCCAAAACTTTTATCTTTTTTTTTTAAACCCTTACCTCCATCTTGGAGTCAATACTGTGTATTGGTTCCAAAGCAGAAGAGTGGTAAGGGTAGGCAATGGGGGTCAAATGACTTGCCCAGGGTCACACAGCTAGAAAGTGTCTGAGGCCAGATTTGAACCTAGGACCTCCTCTCTCTAGGTCTGGCTCTCAGTCCACTGAGCTATCCAGCTTCCCCCCAAAACTTTTATCTTATTTTTGTTTCTGGTTTCATTTTTCCTAGCTGTTCTTGTAGTCATTGTGAAAATCCATTTTGTTCCTGTGAGTCTCTGCTTATAGCTGTTATGGGGTTACTCTTTTCTATTTCTTTGCCTAGATTGTATTCCATACCTGAGTGGCATCTTCTTCAATCATCATGTATTAGAATTTCTAGCACTCATCAAGGCTCAACTCCTCTGACATCTCTCATAGGAAGCCATTTATGATCTTCTTAGTTGTGAGTTTTTTCTTCTCCTTAAATTTTCATGTACACACTTATCAGTATGTATCCTTTCAGTAGAATGTAAGCTCCTTGAGGTGGAAATCCTTTGTTCCTTTCCATCATGTACCCAAGAACCTCACCATCCAGTAAAATCATATCAGCTTTGGTACTCGTACCATTATCAGTACCTTTGCCACTGGGAGCTTTTATATTTGGAGAGCTCCTCCTGTAACCTCCATTTAAGTAGGGCACCCAGGCAGAGCATCCCTTCATTTCTCACCTGATTGCATTCCTTAGTACTTCTCTATCATGCTTTTGCCCTACATACCTTTCTTTCCCCTGGCTTTCTGTCTTCCTTTTGTGTATGTATTATCTTCCCCTATTAGATTTTGAGTTCCTTGAGGGTAGTTGCTATTTTTCCTTTTTTTGTATTCCTATCCATAGTACTTAGAGCACTGCCTGGCATATAGTAGGTATTTAATAAGTTCTGATATACTGTTTTTCACTTTATCTTTAGATCCTAAACACCTAATACAGTGCTTTACAAAGAATATCAATTTGATACATCTGTTGGATTGGACTGTATAAAATAGCAAGAAGTAATGGAAAAACTCCTCAAATCCCAGAAACCAAATTAAGTGAGATTATCAAAGAACATTTTTTGCAGTACTGAAAGCATTACTTACATCAATTATATCACAAATCCACTGATATGTCTAAATAAACATTATTCTCAAGATGTCTACAGGACAGCTTATCTGTTTGAAGAGTTTCCATAATATTACAGAGAAGGAAATAATTGGATACACTGCTTATAATATTTTTTAAAAACTAGGATGATTTCATGGAATATCTTTTAGATAGTAGATGCTTTTATGACACCAGCTCTTTTTTATAGTCTTTATTACAGTCTATTAGAGTCCTTCCCCTCATACTTTTTTCTCCTTACATTAACTCCAAAAACAAAAATTGAGAATCATAAACATGGCCTTGAAAACTAATTTTGCAGTAATTTTTCTTATCTAATGGGTTAAAAGTAACTAGCAAATTTCTTTTAAGGGTGATATTTGGATGTAGAACATTTTGTGGTTATTTTGTAAGAGAAACAATACATTAAAAATGAGGGAATAACAATGTACGAGCATTAAACATTTCATGTTTTTTAAGGCTCTCTGGATTGAATGTTGTAATAACATAGTCATCTATGGTGTTCTTTTGCCCTTAAGAAATAAGTGCACCTCAAAGTGGAGGATATTTTATTAACAGAGCTCAGCCAGATCCAGCTTATTACTTAGAATTTGTTAGACATGCTGTAGCTTGTAAAAGTATAGCCTGGGCAAATAGTGGAAGTACAAATTGTAAATGATATGGAGATTAGTCAGAGAAACTTTTCAGGTCTTTCTCTCTCCCTCTTCTCTATCTCCAAATTATTTGCTAGATCTCTATTTAAAAGGAATTATCTGATTCTGCGACTGGTCAATTGACTGGTCAAGTTAATCATAATAGTTCTGATGAAATACTAGAACAAATGATTACATAGATAGCTAAAGAGAGTTTGCTTCAGTCTAAGCATAGCACATAAAATGCAACAAAATATATTAATAGTGTGGCCAATTATTTCACTTCCATGTAAAACTATTAAAAAGATCCATTTATAGTTGATTTTATAAATACTAAGGTGCTATATGAAACCAAGCTATTATTATTTATCATCTGGTCTTTGCAAATAATAATGTAAGAGTACCTGAAAATAAGACCCACAAGTAACAGGAACTGATTGACCTAGTCTGATAGGGATTTTTTTTGATAGATTTGAATTTTCTGTATCATGTCCTAGGGATACTGGATTTCTACCTTTATGAAGAGGAGAAAGACAGCCATGACTAGGCAATTGGTATTTTACTCCCTTGACTTTAAGTTGGAGTTTGGATTACAATTAGATTTATTACCTATCAGATTTTTAGTTCAGTGGTATGATTCTTTTGTTTTGGAGGAGAAGAGGAAAAGGGATGGGTATTTAAAAAAAGAATTAGCCATTTTCTTTGTTACTTTTATTGGAGAAGGTGTAGTTCTGTCTTGACTAACAGGGTAACACCTTAATCTCTGCCAGTTTAGATCCCTTCCCACCAAATACTTATTATATCATAGCAATCATGAATCTTGATCAATTTCTGACAAAGAATGTTATCCACCTCCAGAGAAAGAACTGCTGGAGTTGGAAAACAGATCAAAGCATACAATTTTTCATTTTAGTTTATTTGGGGGTTTTGGCTTTATATGATTATTCTCTCACAAAAATGAACAATATGGCAGTATATTTGCATGATCATACATATATAACACAGACCAAATTGCTTGCCATCTCTGGGAAGAGGGAAGGAAGGGAGGGAGACAGTTAGGGTCATATTAGAAAACATATGAAAAGAAAACTTCCGAAAACTTACATGAAAAATTGTTATTACATTTAATTGGTAAAATAAAATATCATGACACAAATAATAGATATATTTTTCAAAGTGGCAAAACTGTACTTAAAGAAGTCACACAGCTAAGATTAGGCAATCATGTGAGTCATCTGTGTTGTGAGATGAAATCTTGGCTCAGTGGAGGAGAGAGTGATCTTCTACCCTCAGCAGACTCTGGAGTGCAGGCATTAGCAATCAAGGGGTACCTTCTATTCCTGCTCCTCCTTACATGTCTACTGCTCCACCAGCCTCCTTTTCTCTCCCTGAAGCCTCCATCTTCTTTCCCCTCGCCTGTCTTTTCTCTTTTTTTGAACTGCTCTCTCTCCAAAGTCTCTATACATAAGTAGCATCATAATCTCAAAGATCTCTTAGTCAATTAGGGGTCATTTCTCGATGTATGCAGCGTGCAATTTCACTGGACTGCCCTTCAGGGAACAGGACTACAGGACTGTCCTTCAAGGAGACAAGTTACCATAATAGAATTCACCCATTTGAAAATTAATTTTGGTCCTTGCCTGGAATTCTTAACCTATTTATTCTTTATGACGACAATGACAGAAATAATGTAGTATCCAATTTGAATGCATAAAATTTAAAATAGTATAACTATTATCCATATGGACTATGAACCACATACACACTATACATATAGGCATATCCTCCATGAACACTCTCTGGCACTCTCTCCCCAACCCCACCACCCCAAATTTGCAGCTAATCAAAGCATGCTTGTATTTTAACTGTTAAAGATGAGTAGCTAAAGTTGAGGTTTGCTTTCTCACATACTACTCATCATGGACCTTCTAACTAGCACATTACCAAAAAGATATCTTGGAAGGGGCAGCTAGGTGACACAGTGGATAGTGTCAGGTCTGGAGTTGGGAGAACCTGGATTCAAATGTGGCTTCAGATACTTCTTAGCTGTGTGATCCCGGGCAAGTCATTTAACCCCAATTGCCTAGTTCTTACCACTCTTTTTAGAATAGATACTAAAAAGGTAAGGGTTAAAAAAAAAAGATATTTTGGGAGTCTTGTTTGTAAACACTGGGACCATAGAAAGTAATTTAAGTATTGGTTTTTCATTCATTGAATCTTTTAAGATTTTTCTTATATATAGTTTTAATTTAATCAAAATATCTTAGAATCAGAGCATACTTTAAACTTTGAACTTTTAATGTGCTGATAATTATGAACTAATTTGCCTGAACTGAATAGTCCATGGACTAATCACTGAATTCAGGTAGCCCAGTGAAAGTTAAACTTATTTTTTTTCTGGATTGTCAAATAGTCTATGAGTTTATATATTAGTTATTTGTGTACACGTCTTCCTACCCTAAAGCTTAATTCCATAAATTAATTCCATAAATTAAGCTTTAGAGTAGGAAGACATGTACACAAATAACTGATATATTATCACTTTGTGGTAAGATATCTGGGTTTTCAACAGCAATACAGAGTATAGGCTGTGACACGTATTATCAACAGAAGAGGCTTCAGTTGGAAGCAGCTAGGTAGTATATTGGATAGAGCACTAGGCTTAGAGTCAGGAAGACCTGAGTTCAAATCTAGTCACAGGCATTTCCTAGCTATGTTAGTCTTTGCAAGTCACTTAATGTCTGTCTCAATTTCCTTAATATAAAATTCGGTTAATAATAGCATTTACCTCTCAAAGTTGTTGGAAAGTTAAATGAGATATTTATAAAGTACTTAGCATAGTGCCCTTTGCACAGTAACTGGTTAATGGATATTAATTTTAGATTATTTTAATTTTAATTTAATTTTTCTTAATATATCAACTAATCATTAATTAATTAATTTTAGTAATTTAATTTTAGTCTATTTAATTTAAAAAAGTAATTAATATTAATTTAATGGATATTCCTTTACTCCTTTTGTACCATGTCTGCCATCCCCCCATGACTCACTAGAAGATTTGCAGTAATTTGATGAAGTTTTGTCCAAATCACCTACCACTTTATGAAGACTGCCTAATAAATACTATCAAGGTTAACATCTGTGTTGGTGATAAAATCACACATTTTTGAAGTACCTGAGGTGTAAATGTACTTGTTCTATCTTTTCTATTCTATTGTAAATTCTTTAAAGTCAGCAACTGTCTTAATCATCTTTTTATCTCCTACAGTAGGGAACACAGCCCCTGGTAAATGGCAGGTATTTATCTTTGTTGAATTTAATTATTAATAAGACAATGGCTGAACCTCTTGTGTGAGAGCACACTCTTTTATATGTCACTTTGTTCTCATGAATCTTTGTAACGGAGGTACTGTATACAAGAACAGAGATTCTCCCAAGGACAAGGATGCTTAAGCTATCTCAAGTTCTACTTTGTTATGTTTATTTTTGTCTCTTTGAGATAAGCAGAGAAGGAAATATGTGTCTAGGTAGGTAGAGACAAGGAGGGAAGAGACTCAAGTGATTGAATGTATTTTCTTGATGTTGCTAGATGACTAGTTTGCATCCTTTTCTAGTCCTACTTCTTTTCAATTATGTCACTTTTATGCCTCTTCTTTCTTGTATACAAGTCACTGTTGGTAATACATTGTAATCTATTTATACTTGCCATGGATAAATAGCTCCTCATAACCTTTAAAACCTTCACAGCTTTGATTCTCTGTAGATCAGATGTTCCACTATTTACATATATATGACACTATCAGTAGACCACTGATATTAAACAGATGGCCAAATAATCAAAATGAAATGACTCAAAGGATAGTGGAGAAACACATGACAAGTATTAGTAATCTACCATTCTCTCCCACTGTGAATTCCAGTTTCTGAATATCTGTAGGAGACATATTTAGATAGAACCTTAAGCTTAGAGTCAGAAGATGTGAGTTTGAATCATGTTTCAGACATTTACTACCTGTTAGAGTTTGGGTAAGTCATGTATTGTTTCCAATTCTTTGATACCACAAAAAATATTGTTATGAATATCTTAGTATTAGGTGGTATGTTTATTCCTTTTTTGGCCCTCTTGGGGAAGGAGGATTTTTATTACTAAGCCTCTTAAAGGAGGACGAACTCTGGTAAATATTATTAAGGGAAAGGCTTCAGTTACAGACTTTACAGATATACATCTTTTGTCTGAGGACACTTCTTCTAAATTGGAGTGAATCATCACCACTAGGTAGTCTGAATGTAGTAATGAATTTTTCAGTACAATAATGAATGAAGACCATCTGCTAATATGTCGAGAGCTTGCAGTGTTTCTTACTGGAAGAAGAATTTGCCCTGAGGAAATTACAGATTCCGAAAGTAGGGATGCTTGCACAATCACAGAATATCAAAATTGAAAGGGATCTTAAGAGCCATCTAGTACAAAGCCATCTCAGCAATAACCCTTCCCAAATAGCACCCACCTTGGGTAGAAGGACTTTAGTGAAGGCAAATCCAGCTGCTCTGTTTTGTACTTCAAACCCTTCACAACTTCCTTTAGAATTTTAGTATTTTTATTATACTTGATGCTCTACAGTCCCACTAAACTATCTTTCTGGCTGTTCTTCACATATGACACTCCATCACCCATATCTCTTCTTTTTCACAAATTGTATTCTGTGGCAGGAACAAATTCCTTCTTCAACCCAGGTTTCTTAGAATTCCTATATACCTCCAGCTCCAGCTACCATCTTGTCATAGTGCTCTGTGCTTTTACTGCTCCCACTGTACCCTCCCAATGAGACTATTAGTGACTACTGTAGAGCCAAGGGTCACCACATCTATATGATCTGAGCACTGGTTTCTTGTTATGGCACCTCCCCTTCTATCCCCACTGCCACTTCTACCTCCTATTCTGGGAATAGTAATTAAATGAAGCCATTGCTTCTGGAAAGAGTGCATAATTCAATTGCCTCATGACTCCACTTACTATCTCCATCACTTCATCCTTCCCTGGCCAGCACTCACCTATATCTGTTTTCTCTATTTGAATGTACATACGTCACACAAACATAAGATATAGACTTAAATGGAAACAATAATGAATTATTAAATAATAGTCAAAGAACAAATCATAGATTCAGTTAATAATTATATAAAAGAATGATAATGATCAGGCAACATGCCAAAATTTCTGGGTTGTAGCTAAAGTAGTTTTTATAGGAAAAATTATACCTGTCAAAATACAATATTAATAAAAAAGAAAAAAAGAGGATTAGTGAACTGTATACAAATTTAAGAATGTAAGTTCCCTAATAGTGGGATCAGTCTTTTCTGTGTTTGAATTTCTAGCACTTAGCCATTTCGTTTTCCAGTAGATACATTTGTCAGGAAATCAGAGGTTAAGTGACTTGCCGAGGATCATTCAGCGAGGAAGTGTCTCACCATTGGACTTGGGTGACTCTTGAAGAGAGAGTGAGGCTGAGGACTTTGTGCAACTCTGCCTCACTTAAATCCAGTTCATGTGAAACTCAAGATATTACTGTGATGTAATTGGTCTTCTTCAAAAATGAAATACAGGGGGCAACTGAGTATCTCAGTGGTTTGAGAGCCAGGTCTAGAGATGGGAAGTCCTAGGTTCAAATCGGACCTTAGACACTTCCCAGCTGCGTGATCCTGGGCAAGTCACTTGACCCCCATTGCCTACCCTTACCACTCTTCTGCCTTGGAGCCAATACACAGTATTGACTCTAAGATGGAAGGTAAGGGTTTAAAAAAATGAAGTGCATTCTGGAAAGATGGCAGAATGAGCCAGATGATTACCTCCCTCTCCAAATTCCCTCACAAAGGTTTAAAAATAAATGGCAAAAATGTTTAAGAGGGGGAAAAATAATTGTCCAGTAAGAGCAATTTGAAAAGAAGCTGGGAGGTCTCTAGGTGTTTGTTTAAATAAATAAACAAAAGGGTCTGGAGGCAGCTGTGTAAGCCAAATTTAAGCTTTACCCCATTGATTGTGTTTGTATTGACTGAGAGAAGACTGTGGGGCCCATGTGTGCTGACTAGAGGAGAAGAGGAGCAAATACACACAAGTGAGTGAATGCTAGGAGAATAGAGTTCCTAATTGTTGCTCCAGGACAGAGAGGTAAGAAGATGCTTATAGTCTCAGGAGATACAACAGAAGGTAAAAATGTTGATAGCATTGTTGGGGATGCTACAATATAGAAATTAAAAGAACCAAGAGATCAAAGATCACCAAGAACTCAGGAAATGACAGCAACAACAACAGCAAACTAAACTCCGAGATGTTATGTCCCTACACACTGAGAAGAACCTGACACTTGCATAAAATTGACAATGAAAAAATTCAAAATTAAAAATAAAAAAGGCTAAGCAAAAGAGAAAGAGCCCAACAACAGATAGCTTCTTTGAAAATAAATATCAGAGTTCAAATTGGAAATGGATAGCAGAATTGATTGAAAACCAAACCCAACAATATGTTTATAAGAAAAACATTTAAAAATGAGAGATACACACAGAGAAAAAATGGGGGGGGGTAGAGTACAAAAATTATTCTTCAGCTGCCAAAAAAAAGCAGAGATAGCAATAATGATCTCAGACAAAGTTCCAGCTGAAATATAATTAGAAGAGATAAACAGCGACACTACATTATGTTAAAAGGTATCATAGATAATGAAGTATTATCAACACTAAATGTATATGTGCCAAATGTTACAGCATCCAGATTTTTAAAGGGAAAGCTAGAGAAATTGTAGGTAGAAATAAATAAACTCTGATAGTAGGGAATTTAAAGCTTCTTTTATCAGAACTGGATGAATCTAACCAAAAAATAAGAAAAAAGAAAATAAATAAGAAATAAAAATAAAATATTTAAGGTGATAAATAAAATCTCAGATTAGGTAGATATAATAAATATCTGGAGAGAACTTTACACAGATAGAAAGGAATATGCCTTTCCTTTAGTGGCACATGGCACTTTTACAAAAATTGACCATATGTTAGGATGCAAAAATTTTATAATGAAATACAGAAAATCAGAAACGTTAAATATATCCTTTTCCAATCATAATGGAATAAAATATATTTAACAAGAAATCAGAGAATAAAATTCACTAGAGACTAATTTAGTGTTAAGGAAAGAATAGGTTAAAAAACTAGTCATAGAAACAATAATTTTGTTAAAGAAAATAATAATGAGACAAAAGCCAAACTTATAGGATACAGCAAAAGCAGCAATAAGAGGGCAATTTGCATCTCTAAATGCTTATGTCAATAAAATAAAGAACAGATCAATGAATTGGATATGCAATTAAAAAATAGAAAAATAAATAAAAAATTCATAATTAAATACTAAATTGGAAATCTTCAAAATTAAAGGTGAGATGAACAAAATTGAATGTAAGAAAACCATTGAATCAACAAACAAAACTGAGTGGGTTTTATGAAGGAATCAATAAAGGAAATAAATTGTTAGTTAATATGGATATAAAAAGGAGAAAAGACCCCCTCAAATTATGAGGATCAAAAATGAAAAAGGGTGAATTTACCACTAATGAAGATAGAGCAAAACAATTATTAGGAGTTATTTTCCCAATTGCCTACCAACAAATTTAATAATTTAGGTGAACTGAATGAATACTCACAAAAATATAAATTGCCTGGACTAACAGAGGAAGAATTAGAATGTTTAAATAAACTTTTTTTTTAAAAAGAAACTGAACATTAAAAGAACTCCCTAAGCAAAATACATAAGGACTAGATGGATTTACATTTGATTTTTACCAAAACTTAAAGATCATCTAATTTCAATATTAAATAAATTATTTAGAACAGTTGGTAAATAAGGAATTCTATCGAACTCTTTTTATGAAACAAATATGATTTTGCTTAACCAAAAAGAACAAAAACAGAAAAAGAGAATTATAGGCCAATTTCATTAGTGAATATAGATGCAAAAATTCTAAATGAAATATTAGCCAGGATACTACAACAATATATCACAAAGATTATATGACCAAACAAGATTTATACTAAATATGCAGGGATGGTTTAATATAAGGAAAACCATTAACATATTTGATTATATCAACAAAAAACTTAGAAAAATCTTATAGAATCATATCAATAGATATAGAAAAAACTTAACAAAACATAACACTCATTCCTATGAAAAATATTTGAAAGCATAAGTACAAATGGATTCTTAGTTTAGTAAGTATGTATTTAAAATCATCAGCAAACATTATCTGTAATGGGGATAGGTTAGAAGCCTTCTATATAAGATCAGAAGTAAAATAAGGATGCCCATTATCACCAGTATTATTAAATATTATATTAGAATTGCTAGCAACTGCAATAAGAGAAGACAAAGAAATAGAAAGTATCAGAATGGGCAGAGGCAATAAAACTATCTCTTTTCACAAATGACATTTTATATATATGTAAATTCCTAGAGATTCAACTTAAAAATTTACTAAAACTATCAATAATTTTAATAAATTAGCAAGATATAAAATAAACCTACACAGATCATCAGCATTTCTATATATTACTAACAATATTTTTCAATAAGGGGTGGTAAGAGATAACTTATTTAAATTAATCTTAGATAGAATAAAATACCTATGTGTATATCTTCCAAAACAAATCCAGAAATGATGTGAACATAATTATAAAACACTTTTACAAATGAAGCCAGATTTTGTAGAAATATTAATTGTTCACAAGTAGGCAGAATGAATATAATTAAAATGGCAATCACTTAAATTAATGTACTTATTTAATGCCATACCAATTAAATCACCAAAAAATGTTAAGGAAGGAGTTCTAGTAATCCCAGATATAAAGCAGTAATTATCAAAACTATCTGGTACTAAGAAATAGAAAAGTATATCAGTAAAACAGTATAGACATACAACAAACAGTCATAAAAGATTATAGTAAACTTGCATTTGATAAAGGTAAAGTTCCAAGTTTTTGGAATAAGAATTCACTCTTTGGCAAAAATTGTTGGGAAAACTGGAAGGCAGTTTGGCAGAAACTAGATATAGACCAATATCTTATAGCATTTACCAAGATGAGATCAAAATGAATATATATTCTAGATATAAAAGGAGATATTATAAATAGGTTAGGAGATCAGGGAACATATTACCTATCAGGTTTACAGATAGGATAAGAATTTATGAATGAATAAGTGATAAAAACATTCTGAAATGTAAAATGGATAAATTTGAATACATTAAATTGAATTTTTTATACAAATAAAAGTAATTTAGCCAAGTTTAGAAGGAAAACAATAAATTGGGAAAAATATTTTTGTGATCAGATTCTTAGATTGA
This sequence comes from Gracilinanus agilis, assembly GCF_016433145.1. Taxonomy (NCBI): domain Eukaryota; kingdom Metazoa; phylum Chordata; class Mammalia; order Didelphimorphia; family Didelphidae; genus Gracilinanus; species Gracilinanus agilis. The sequence goes on from NC_058134.1 coordinate 189,505,131, forward strand.
AGTCTAATATTTAAAATATATAGAGAACTTTGTTAAATATTTAAGAATGTGAGTCATTCCCCAATTGGCAATGGTCAAAAGATATGAATATACAGTTTTGGGATGAAGAAATCAAAGCTTTCTACAACTATATGAAAAATTGTTCTAAGTCATTATGGATTAGAGAATGAAAATCAAAATACCCTTGAGGTATCATCTCACACCTTATCAGACTGGCTAAAACGATAAAAGAGCAAAATGACAAATGGAGGGGTTGTGGAAAAATAGGGATATTATTACATTGTTGATGGAACTGTGAATTGGTCCAACCATTTTAGAGAGCAATTTGTAATTATACTAAAAGAGTTATAAAACTATATATATCTTTGGACCCAATAATATTATTGTTAGGTTTATTTATCAGAAATAAACCTAAGGTGATGAAGGAAAAGAACTGTATGTTCTAACATTTATAGTAGCTCTTTTTTTGTGTGGCAGAGAACTGGAAACTGAAGAGATGTCTATCAATTAAAGAATGGCTGAAAAGTTTTAGAAATGAATGTAATGGAATAATACTATTGTGTTATAAGAAACAACAAACAAGATGGTCACAAACCCTCTCTCCCCCAAACTACCTGGGAAGACTTATTTGAAGTGATGCAAAATGAGGTGAGCAGAAACAGGAAAATGTGCATAGTAACAACAAGAATGTATGATCATGAACTGTGAATGACAACTATTTTCAACAAGGCAAGAATACAGAACAACTCGAAGGGACTCATGACAAAAAAGGATATCTACTGTCATAGAAGGAACAGATGGAATTTGAATGCAGATGGAAACATACCATTTGTCACTTTATTTCCTCATGAATTTTTCTTTAGTGTAAGTAACATGTACCTTGTTTCAGAACATAATAAACAGGGAAATATGTATTATATGATATATGTACAACTTATATATCACCTGCCTTTTTGAGGAGAAGAGAGGGATGGGAGAGAGAGGAAAAAAAAAGAATGAGACAGATTTTTGAAAATAGCTAATGTGAGAATTTGTTTCTCTTGGATAAGCATATTTATTATAATTTATTACACTTGTAACAAAATATAATTGTTACATATTATATTGTTATATATAAAATATAAATATCTATACTTTAAAAAATGAAGGAAAACAACAATATCCTCTGCTGTCACATCACTGACTCCTCTTTCTTTTCCTTCTTGTTTGTAGAGATTTTTTCGAGGCTGGGGTAGGCTGCTTTTTGGATCAGTGTATCAGTTTCTATCTGCCAAAAACTTGATTTGACTAG
>NC_058134.1:189510897-189560098 GCF_016433145.1 Gracilinanus agilis
TTCTCTTCTCTTCTCTTCTCTTCTCTTCTCTTCTCTTCTCTTCTCTTCTTGTTTTCCTTTTTCTTTTTTCTTTTTCCTTTTTTTTACTGGTTAAGTATCTTTATTTTCATGGAAATTAATTCTTCATTATCTTACTGTTCTCCAGTCATCCAAAAATTATGTTCAAACAAATGTCTATGGAATAAAACAAAATGTGACTTCTGATCAACACTAAAAAGTACCAATATAGCCACTGGATAGCACAGTGATGGGAATTGTTTTGTATTCACAAAGTTACTCCTGGATATTATTTGGGATTCTAGAAGCAACAGTGTCCAGAGGTTGCCAATGACAATTCATTAGGGAGTCATAAAGCTCTTCACTTCCCACCATAAACTCCTTGTTCAGGTTCTCAATACTCAAGTGAATCTGTGGATCTTCAGTTTGCTCTTCATCATTATTTGTAGTCCAAGCCTCTGACATGACTGGAATTTCAGCTAGATCTTTAGTGTTCTCCTTTGCAGAGGAGACATCCTGAACATTCCCATAAAATATACAGTTATATTCAAAATTATATTCAAAATAAGTTTTAAAATCTGACTGCAAATAGCAGGTTTGGTGCTGTTGGTAATAGGTACCATAGTGGTCAAGTTGTAACTCAGTCTTCATCCTTTGCCAGTACCAGAAATAATTGTTTTGCTGGATTAAATCAAAGTCTACAGAACTCAAGCTCCTTGCCATTGATACTGAAATTCTGACTTTAAAGAATTCCATGTCAAGCTTCAAAGTTGCTCCTTTTTTGGTTGGAGTTTTCTTGGCAAATATATTATAATGGCTTACATTTCCTTCCCTGGCTGATTTTACAGATGAGTAACTGAGTCAAACAGGGTAAAGCGACTTGTCCTGGGATCACACAGTTAGTAAATGTCTGAGATCATTTTTGAACTCGTGAAGATGAGTCTTTCTGAGTCCAAACCTATTATTCTATCCACTGGCTGCTCTAATATACAGGTCATAAAGACAAAAATGTGTTTCAGACCAACAAAACAAGAGAATATATTCAGAAGATAGAATCTTTGGGGATATTCAGATCAAAGGGACTAGAGAATGATAATTCAGCAAAAATGACAGCTAGAATGGTTAGAGAGGCAGGAGGAAAATGTGAAAGTGTACTGTCAAGGGATGGGAGGGCAGGAGAAAGTGGTCAACCAAGTGAAATGCTGCAGAGATGTCAGAAACACTAACAACTGAGAAAAAGGGCTGGAATTAGTGATAAGGAGGTTGTTACTGACTTTGGAAAGACTCTTTTCAAGGAATGAGAGGAGATAAAGATAATAATTAAGTCCATAAAAGAGGATGAGATCCAGGATAGAGAATGGATATAGACACACAAATTACAAGGGAGTGAGTATGTGATGAAGAAGTGGAAGCAGCAAAAGGAGACTAAACTTTCTGGAAATTTGAGAGGAAGGGGGAGAATCATAGATTTAGAATTAAATGGATATTAAAAACCACCCGGTCTAACCACCTCATTTTTACACTTCTAATGTAAGTCTGCATAATAAGCCCAGTCCTTATGAGCATAAACAGTGTGCCCTTTGGATGCAATTACCATGTGGACTTGAGCAAATGCAGGTATTGCTTCTGGTCTGTTTAGCATATGAAGAAGTGCCTTTCATTAGGTTGCTGAGAAATAATTGAAAATGCCTTCAAAAAGCGCATTTGTTGGTAGAACAATTTTGTTTTTTTTTGCCTGGCTGTATTTGGGCAGAGGACTTGAGGATTTTTCATTCAGGACTAAAATGTGGCCCAGGTTTATGGGCCTTCTGTTCTTTACTTCTTTGAGTTTGTTCTTTCTTTTTTGAGAAAACATATTGGAAATGGCTATTGTGAGTTTACAAAGGCCAGAATATTGAGTGTATGAAGAATAGGAACTGGGGGTCATGCATGATTTTTTTGGAAGATGGGTGATAGCTAAAGTCATAAAGAACAACCTGCTTGACACAACCCACTGATAGTAGTAGTAGTGCCATTTTTGAAATTGAACTTGGCAGGATGAATGCTTTATAATTTTGAGTCCATTCTTCCCAGGGATTGAAGTAACTGATGGTAGACTGTTACTCCCAGTTTGGAGTTTCCATTCCTGCTAAATCTTTGCACTACATATCCCTTTGCAAAAATTAATTAATGCTTCACTGAGAGAAAAGGGAAGGGAGAGATGGAATGGGGTAAATTATCTAACCTAAAGAGGCTTGAAAAACTATTACAGTTGAGGGGAGAATGAGAGTGGTGATGAGCAATGCTTAAAATATACTCTCATTGTAACTGACTCAGAGAGGGAATAATAACCATACTCATAGGGATATAGAATCCTATCTTACCCTATAGAGAAAGAGGGGAATAAGACAAGGAAGTGGTATGGTAATAGAAGGGAAGGTAAAGTTGGGGGGGTGATAAAAAGCAAAACACTGGTGAGGAGGAACAGAATGAAAGAAAAAAAGCAGGATCAAAAAGAGAAACTAAAATGGAGAGGAATACACAGTTGGTAATCATAACTGGAAATGTGAATGGGATGAACTCACCCATAAAATGGAAGCAGATAGCAGAATGAATTAAAAACCAGAATCCTACCATATGTTGTTTATAAGAAACACATTTGAGGCATGATGACACACACAGTGTAAAAGTAAGGGACTAGAGCAGAATTTATAGTGCATCATCAAAAGCAAAAAGGAGGAGTAGCAATCATGATCTCAGACAAAGCTAAAGCAAAAGTAGATCTGATTAAAAGAATTAAGGAAAGAGAAAAGGTACTATAAAAAATGAAGTAATATTAATACTAAACACATATGCACCAAATGGTATAGCCTCTAATTTTTTAAAGGAGAAATTAAATGAACTTCAGGAAGAAATAGATGGCAAAACTATACTAGTAAGGGACTTCAACTTCCCCCCTTTCAGATATAGATAAATCAAACCAAAAAATAAACAAGAAAACAGTAAAGGAAGTGAATGAAATCTTAGAAAAGTTAGAACTAATAGATCTCTGGAGAAAACTGATTGGCAATAGAAAGGAATATACCTTCTTCTCAGCAGTACATGGCTTCTACACAAAAATTGACCATGTATTAGGGCATGAAAACATTACACCCAAATGAAGAAAAACAGAAATAATAAATGCATCCTTTTCATAACATAACACAATAAAATTATAATCAATAAAGTTCCATGGGAAAATAAATTAAAAATTAATGAGAGACTAAATAAGCTAATGTTAAAAAAGGGTCAAATTATAGAAACAATCAGTAATTTCATTAATGAAAATGACAGTGAGGAGACAATATATCAAAATTTATGGTATATAGCTAGTATTTTAGGAGAAAATTTATATCTCTAAATGCTTACATTAATAAAATAGAGGAAATTCAGATCAATGAATTGGGCATGCAACTAAAAAATTAATTCATGCTAACTAGTTAAATGAAAATGGGCCACTAATTATTGGTAGTCAAGAACAAACAGGAATTTGGACATCGAGCCAGTTGTAATAGAGAAAATCACCTCAAACCCCTCAGGAGAATCCCTCGAAGAATGGGCTAGAGCAGTGATAGGCAAACTTTTTAAAGGGGAGGCCAAAGGAAAGGAAATGCTCATCTGTCAGTCTGTTTCTAAGACAACTCTTTTGAAGTTTCATTGTATTGTATCCTACTTATTGTATTTGTCAGATTAGGAATAATGTCCCTGCTGGATAGAACATTTCAGGGATGTAGTTTGCTTATCACTGGGCTAGAGGGATAGGTATAACTAGGGTAGATTTGGTAACTGCTCTGCTAGTGTGTGGATCAGTAAAGTAAGACCATGGGGTCCTTACATCTATAAGATTAAGATATGGGACTGGTTCACAAAGGTGGTAAGTAAGAAATTATGAAATAGGGATTTGAGCTTTGGTCCTCTGAATATAGGGATAGCAGTGCTTCCAGCTATTATCAAATAACTCTCATAGATGCAGCCTGGAAATTGTTTCTGCAGGTTCCAGAGCCACATTTATTAAAGACCTAGAAAATAAAGTTCTTGCCAGCAAAAGTCCTTGATGCTATTAAATGGTTGAACATCAGAAACTAATATGATATATGAGTGGGAGGCATTACCATCTGCTTTGCCATTGCATTTTAATGACCATAAACCTTTTCATCTAACTTGCTGCTCAAACATTCCATATATATTGTCTCCTCTTTAGAATATGAACTGCTCGAGATCAGGGACTGTCTTACTTTTCTGTTGGTATCTGCAGCACTTACTATGGCACTGCACAAAGTAAAGTTTTAGGGGACAAATAAGTGACACAGTAGATAGAAACTGGAGTTGAAAAGACCTGGGTTCAAATCTGGCCTCATACTTTTCCTAACTGTGTGATCCTGGGCTAGTCACTTAACACTGTTTGCTTAGCCTTTGCCTTTTTGGATTAGAATTATTTCTAAGACAGAAAGCAAAGGTTTAAAACCACAACAAAATAAGGACTTAATAGATGCAACATTCATTCTTTTTACCTGTTCATTCGTTTAATTTAGGTCTAGTGAACCCCACTGTCTAAATTATAGGATTATTCAAGTAGTCGCAGATTCAGAGGAAGGGTTTTTGTTATATCGTTCCACTTTACAGGAGTAGAAAACTGAGAATGTTTGCACATCAAAGAGAAGGAACCAGAAGAAAGAGAGAGAGATTATAGACGAGGATGAGAGAATGGATAGTTGACAGGGTCTGGCTACAGAGGAAATGGGAGACAACGAGATGAAAGGAATAGCCTTTTTCTGACTAGATGTTCACCTAATCACTTGTTGCTGCATACTATCTTATTTTTCCCCTTTATTTTTTAAAAAGTCATGGAAATAGAAGTGGGGACAAGATAGAATGACTGTAGTAAAAACAAAGGACTAAGACAGTTTGTTGAAATAGGTTGTGAAGCTCTGATGAGAATTTAAAAAGCCAGGACACAGTACTCTGAATCTTTCTGTATTTTTCTCCTCAACACCTATAGGTTGAAGCTGGCAGCTTTCAACAAAATCATGTCTACATGGAGAGGAAACTCATTAGAAGAAGATTAGAGGATAAGCCCTGGAAAGCTCCAATTGAGAAGCAGAAGGGACAGTGAATTTGCACTGTGAATTTTAGGGCCTCAGGGATGGAGTGTAAGGGGACTTAAACCAGAATGTTACAGAGATTAGAGGAATTCTCCAGAGACTAGAACAAGATATGGCCTCTACCCCAAGGTGAGACTATGTTACTTTTTATCTGTGTGACCCTGGGCAAGTCACCAACTCTCTGTGACTACAAGTGTCAGAAGGGGTGGCTGACATAAATAAATGGGCAGAGTGAGTTTCTTTAGTTCAGGTTTCTATATCATTAAAACTACAGCTCTAGTCCTGATCCTTGTTCCCTTGGTAGCAAAAGATAATTCTTTTGCCATGATCTTTGGGACATCTGTTCAACTGGAAAAAATGAAACTGAGAACTCAGATCTTAATAGGGGCAGCTATTGCCACTGGGAGCTGAAATTACAGATCTTTATGGAGTGTTTAATACTAGATCTTCTTAATCCCAGTTTTATTTAATAGAGGTACTCTAATCTGTACAGAGCGTATATATTCCTTAGGGTCATGTAAAATTGGGAAAGAGATAAGAATTTTAATGGGAAATGGGAGTGTTAGTCAATTTGGATAAATTTATGAAATAATATATGATAATAACCTTTTATGTGTTAAACTTTGGATTAGGCTGAGAGGAATTCAGGTAGGTAGTGGGAGGCTAAAAGTATTCTTAGAGTATACACAGAGATATAGGCAGGCAGCCCATTTCTGTGAAGGTTATAGAGATCTGGGCAAGTGGCTTTACCTTTGTGGTACTTTGTGGGTAATGCTAAGTTTGCATTTTGAATAGCATATGAATACCATATCCACACAGCTGTCTTTTTCAGTCAGTTCCTATGAAATGGTTAGATGCATCAGTAAAGAGTAAGACTCATAATAAGACCTGTAAATCATATGCTCATAGAATCTTGCATTTTTTGCACCACATAAAGAGACCTTAGAATGTTAGAGCTAGAATGGATGTTAGAATTTCTTGGTTTTAGATAGAAAGAAATTGGGGTCCAGAGATGATAAGTTCTTGCCCAGGTTCAGCTATCTAGCTATCAGCAGAGTTGTAATGAGAGAAATGAAATCAAATGACTCCCAATACAACGTGTCTGCTTCATAGTACCAAAGTATGAATTTTCAAATCATCCTTCAAATAAAAAACTACACATACACATACACACACAATATATAAAACACTTGTTTCACTTGACTTTCCCTCAGAGACTCTAGATATCATTACTATATCTTTAAGAACCAAATGGAAAGTTGTATGGAAGAAAGCATTTGCTGGCAGTTGGGAGCAGCAGTTCTTGTAACTGCCTGACTGAGAGAGAGAGACTAGGTGTGCATTTTATCTTTTTGTTGTTGTTATTGACTTCAAGGTATATTTTATTGTTTTATGGATTCCTTTTTTCAAAAAAATTATGCATTTTAAACATTCTTTTCTTTCTAAATTTTGAGTTAGAAATTCTCTCTCTCCCAACCCCTCTCCTACTCACTGAGAAGGCAAGCCATCTGAAGAAGGCATGTATTTATATAAGTGAAATTAAGCCAAACATATTTTCATATTGGCCATATTTTTTTAAAAAAAGAAAGAAAAATAAAGTGAGAAAATCATACTTCAATTTGCACTTAGAGTTCATCAGTTCTCACTCTAGAACAAATAAAATTTTTTCATCATGAGTCTTTGGAAATTGTCTTGGATCATGTATTGATCAGAATAGCCAAAACTTTCACCGTTAAATCATTATTAAAGCATTGCTATTACTGTGCACAATAATCTTCCATTTCTCACTTCTCTTTGCATCAGTTTATATAGATCTTACCATGTTTTTCTGAAATCATCCTCCTCATAATTTATTACAACAAAATAGTATTCCATCACAACCATAGGCTACAACTTGTTTAGCCATTCTCCAGTTGATGAGCATTCCTTCAATTTCTAAAATTTACCAACACAAAAAGAGCTCCTATTATTTTATTACATGTAGGTCCTTTTCTTTATTCTTTGATATTTTTGGAATACAGATCTAGTAGTATTGCTGAATCAAAGGGTACACACAGTTTTATAGACCTTTAGGCCAAGTTTCAAATTATTTTCCAGAATGGTTGAATCAGTCCATTACTCCACCAAGTGTATCTATTTTCCCCCTCATTCCCTTTAGCATTTGTCATTTCTGATATGTATTAGGTGCTACCTCAGAGTTGTTTTAATTTTCCTTTCTTTAATCAATAATGATTTAGAGCATTTTTTCATATGACTATAGATAGCTTTGATTTCTACTTCTGAAAACTACTTGTTTATACATTTTGATAATTTATCAGTTGGGAGATGGCCCTTATTTTTATAAATTTGACTCAATTCTATATGCAGAATATATTTTTTAAAAGAGGCCTTTATCATGGAAACTTGCACATTTTTAATATTACTTCATTATCTATGGATTTTAGCAAAATATAGTTTCCCTGTTAGTTCCCTTAAATTAAGTTGATTTTTGATTTTGTTTTGTCCAAGATCATTATGATTACTTTCTGCCTTTGTTTTTTAGTTTAGCTAAAATATAACTCTGTGTCTATATTTTTATTTCAAATATGACTCTTGTAAAAAACATATTTTTAGATTCTGGTTTCTAATCCATTCTGCTATCTATTTGGTTCCGTTTTATGGGTGAGCTCATTCCATTTACATTCACAGTTATGATTACTGTGTTTTCCATTTTAACACATTTTTTATCTTCTTTATTTTTATCTCATCCTGCCTCAAAAATAAATTTTGCTTCTAACCACTTCCTCCTTTTAATCACTTTCTTCTTTCTTGTAGCTTCTTTTCCTATTTAACTGTTGGGTAAGTTACATTTCTATAAATAACTTTATACTACTGAATATGTGTATGTATTATTTCTGAAAAAATTTCTTTTTAAAAAAATTTATTAATTTAAAATATTTTTCCATGTTGACATAATTCATTTTCTTTCCTTCTCCTCTTCCCTCCCCCCTCCAAGAGCCAACAAGCAATTCCACTGGGTTGTACAAATGTTATCCCTTGATACCTATTTCCATATTATTCATTTTTTCTATAGAACAATTTTTTAAAGCTTAAAAACCCCAAACCACATACACATATATACATGTGATAAATGATGTCATATGTTTTGTTTTTGCATTTCTACTCCCATAGTTCTTTCTCTCAATGTGGTTAGCATTCTTTCCCATAAATCCTTCAGGAGTGTCCTGACTTTTTTGCATTGCTACTAGTAGTAAAATACATTACACTGGATTGTCTGAACAAATTTCTGATGAGACTGAGGTTCAGGAATTGCTCTTCACCCCACATTTTCCCCCTTCATTGTAAAATTTCTAACTTGTAAGCCTCTTTTATATGAGATGATTTTTCTCATTCTATTCCTCCCTCCCCCGTTTCCTAGTATATCTCTCTTTTTCACCTCTTCATATTTTAGATCATTTCAACATAATTGACTTCAATCCATGCCTTCTGTCTGTTTAAAGTCCTTTTAATTGTCCTAAAATGATAAAGTTCGTATGAGTTACATATATCATCTTCCATATAGAAATGTGATTAATTTAACTTTATTAAGACTCTTATGATTACTCCTTGATGTTTACTTTTTTCCTTTTCTTGAGTCTTCTATTTGAATGTTAAATTTTCTATTCAGTTCTTTTTTTTTTTTAAATTAGAAATACTTGAAAGTCCTCAATTTCATTAAATACTCATTTTCTTCCTGAAGGATTATCCTCAGGTTTGCTGGGTAGTTAATTCTTGGTTGTAATCCTAGTTTCTTTGACTTAGAGAAAAATCATATTTCAAGCTCTTTGCTCCTTTTAGAAAGAAGCCACTGAATCTTGTGTGATACTGATGATGCTTCCTCAATATTTGACTTTTTTTTCTTCTGGCTATTGAAGTATTTTTTTTTTGACCTGGAATTTGACTATCATATTCCTGAATAATTTTCATTTTGGTATCTTTTTTAAGATGATGGATTCTTTGGATTCTTTCAATTTTAACTTTATTCCCCTGCATCTAAGGATTAAGGACTATTTTTCTTGCTTATTTCTTGAACTATTTTGCTCGCTCTTTTATCATTACTTTCAGGCAGTGCAGTGATTTTAAATGATCTCTCCTTAATCTATTTTCTGTGTCAGTTGTTTTTTGATGATATATTTTACATTTTCTTCTACTTTTCACTTTTTTAGACCTTGTTTTATAGTTTCTTGATATTTCATGGAATCCTTGGCTTTCATGTGTCCAATTTTATTTTTTTAACCATTATTTTGTTCAGATATTTTTGTATATCCTTTTCCATTTGGTCTATTCTGATTTTTAAAAACTTCTTTTCTTCAGTGAATTTTTGTGCTTCTTTTTATTATTTGGCCAATTCTGTTTTTTTAAGATGTTATTTTCTTCAGTATTTTTTAATGATTTGTTTACCAAACTGCTAATTTTCTTTTCATAATTTTCTTTCATCACTCATTTAATTTCCCAATTTTTCATCTATCACTCTTATTTTACTATCCTAGGAATTTTTCTTGGGCTTGGATCCAATTAACACTTTTTTTTAGGTTTTGTTTGTAGCTGTTTTCACACTGTTTTCTTTTCAGTTTATATCTTGTTTTCCTTGCCACTGTTGTAGTTTTTTATGGTAAAATTATATATTTTTTGTTTGTTCATTTTCTAGTCTATTTCTTTGAAATTGAACTTCATGTTAAATTGATTCTGTTCAACTCTTGTTGGGGAGGCATTGTCCTAAGCTTCAGTTTTTTTCATACTGCTGTTTTCAGAACTAGTTCTGGAGTCTGCAAGGTTTTGATGATTCCAGAGTGGTGTGATCTTGGGAAAGGTATGGTCACTGATCTAGTCTGCACTCATTGCTACTCTCTGCCCTGGACCTGCAACTCAAAACTACATATAGTCAGGATTTGAGCCAACTATTATTGAGAAATAGGTTTTAATTTTATTAATTAATGATTAAATATCCAAGTATATCCTTAGATATTGCTAAAAGTTAGCATGTTAAAATTAAGCTTAGAAATGAGTCAAATAGCAGGCTAAGGGGTGGTCTGCAATATGAGTATGTCAATATAAGAGTACCCTCAAAGCTGACAAATCTGTTTTTCTTGGGTTCCCTTATCCCCAGACTGAAAACACAGAAGACACAACATGGTTGCCATGAGTCTTGCTCACTTCCAGATGCCTCTGTGTACTAGAAAACCTGCTTGAAGTAGACTAAACCAGCTCAGACCAATTCTTCTGTCAGATGTTATGACAAACATCTTTTTTCTTTATTCTAACTGTGTCTGGAAGAGACTGTCTACTCTCTGCCCTTATCTCCACCCCCACTGCTTCCCTTTAAGGTCTACTAGCAAAAATTGTTCCTATCTTTCCTATACTGCAGGCTCCATTACACACCATACTTGGTTACCCAAGCATGTATGTTTATTCCTTTTCCCTCTAATAAAATCATAATTAGGATGACCTGATGTTCTCACAAAACCCTGGTTAACAGTTGTGATTAATCTCATTTATTTGCTGGATATACATTCATAAAAACACTTGTCTTTCAAATGCTTCTATGGAGATGAAAGATTTATGGACATAATATCCTAGAATTCACCAGTTGGAACATTTGAGCTTCATTTTCCAGTATTATATTTTGGGAAGGGCCACTAAGAGAAAGAATCTAGAAGCCAGAGAATCAATCATTATGACTGCTACCCACCATAATGAAGATGAAGGGAGGCAGAGTTGATTAGGGTACCCAATCTTTCTGTGTTGGCTCAGCTCTTCCTTTCTTTGAGATACAGTGAGCAGACAATGAGGATCAACTACTGAGGAACAATGACCACTTTTTTCCTCTTTCAAAAATCCTGGGATAAGTCCACAAAGTAGATGAGGATATTATCCATTTCTCACTTGCTTATTAAAGAGGGATTAGCTTAAAGCTCATTTTTTCCCATTAAGTTGGTTGATAATTTGCTCTTTATTTGGGAGAGGTTAGGAGGAGCTAATTTTGTTCCTGCAGTCAGCAGTAGGAGTAACAGGCTTCTTTTTTTATTCAACTCAATTATACTCTTCTTTCCTCTAATTGCTTATTGACTTTTAATTGAACTTTTTAATACTTTTTTTTGAAGAAGACATATGATGGCTACTAATCCTTGTTTAGGTGACTAATATCAACTATAGTAGCGATTTGTAAAAATGTTGGACTTTCATAATGGCTTCAACAGCATGGAGGGGAGAAAGAGCAAATAGACTCCATTCCAAAGTCACAAATCCAATGGACACACAATGAAATAGTTTTGATAAAAAGGAGAGAGATTAGTGTCACAAATCTAAAAATAGACCAAGAACTTATAGAAAAAAGCCCTAAATAGAGAAAGTAAAGGGAGTCAAATCCAGGAAAAGGTGAACTGTTATTAGTGGTACCATGTGGAGCTCCAGCCCCTTAAAGCTCCTGCCTATGCGAGCCACTTCTAAAACCTATACGTAGGTGACATTTTTATTCAGGTATTCTATATAATTGCATATATCTGTATCTATATTTATGTATGGCATCTTTATTATTTTTTGAGGATTTTTTCATTGTTGTTGCAAAAATTAAATGAGCAAAGAAGAAATATTGAATGTATTTTGTAGGAGAATTAAAGCCTCAGGCAGGCTTCAAACTGTTTTAGGCATCAGTGTACTGGTTTTCTTAGGTGAATTTTCTATTGAAATAAATATGAAATTTATTTTCAAAAAGGAGTTCATTAGGGTAGTTTTATTATTAAATAGGCAGGAAATGCCTATTTGTAATTATAAAAATTATACCAAGTCAGTGAAAATGAGACAGCTTATGTCTCAACATATTTTTACTTGTCTTCAGATTACTATGATTACTGTGTAATGTTTAGGTGTTTCACCTTTCACCACCTTTCCAGTTTCTTTTCATGTGTTGTCTTTTATAACCTCCTTAAGGTTTTGTTTTTGTTTTTTTTTTTGGTCTTTTGGTTTGCATTTGCTTTCCTAGTTCTCAGCATAGTGCCTTGCACATAGTGCGTTTAGCACATGCTTGTTAACTTCACTTGCTCATATATTCAAATATGTTTTACCAATTTCCTAAGTAAATTGCACAGAAATGAGTGAAGCAACAGTGTAGCCTTTAATGGGCTATTCAGGTTGGGCAGAAATGAGATCTACATACTTTCACTGATGAGAGGGAAAGATTTATGGGAATATTAGAGTAGTATCTAATATATGGCCTTGGTTGAAGACTCTATCATCTTGACAGGATATGAAGATTTACTATCACTATCATCACCATCTAATCAATAAACATTTATTAAGTGGCTGAGTTTTATCCATAAAATGAGCTAGAGAAGGAAATGGAAAACTACTCCAATTTCTTTACCAAGCAAACTCCAAATGGAGTCACAAAGAGTTGCACACAATGGTTAAATGAGTTCTGCCCCTTCATTAGGATTTGGGAAGGTGAGAGTCAGACATCATCTCTTCCCTTAGGCAACTCAGGCTCTCTGACACTGGGCATCTTCTATCAAAGCTGAGATTGAATTGGGGAGGGTTTGAGATGGGAATAGGAGATGACCTGAAGTTTTTTTGGAGGTTTTGAATATTATACTTATATATATAACATCTCTATATGTTCATGACAAGTATCTTTTTGATATCTTACAGTTTTTAAAATTGCCTTTTTTTGAAGCTAACCAACATCAACAAATGTGAATATTTTGATATATAAAGAACAGAAAAAATAATTCTACATGAAACTGTGAATCTATTATGTACAGCTTGTTTTTTTAAAAATGTATATTAAATTTAGCACTTGTCTGTGTCCCTGTCTGAACTTCCTTCTGCTTTCTTCTGCATAATTAAAAATGTTTCATTGGTGCTCTTCGCCTCCTCCTCTTCTTTTTCCTTCTTTGTATTCATACACTTAAAATTTTTTATTTTTTAAACTTTAAATTTTTGCAATTATGTAAAAACAATTTTTGACAATTGTTTATCATTTTTTGCAATTCGGATCTCCCAAAGAGGGGTGTCCATCAGTTGGGGAATGGCTGAACAATTCATGGTTAATGGTTATAATGGAATACTATTGCACCATAAAAAAATGACAAAATGAGTTAAAAAATCTGAAAAGACTTACACTAACTGATACAAAGTGAAGTGAGTGGAACCAGGTGACTAGTGAACAGTAACTTGAAATATTATATGATGATCAGTTGGGAAGGGCTAAACTATCAGCAAAACAAGCTTCCAAGATAATCCCAAGGAACTCATGATTAAAGTGGCTATCTACAGCCAAAAAAGGAATTATTGGAATCTATTTGTAGATCAAGGTATGCCTTCTTTCATTTTATTTTCCTCTTTTTTTTTTTTGAAATCATGATGTCTCATCCACACTCTTTCTTACACCTCTCTTATTATCTCAAAATAAAATAGACTTCTCCTTGTAACAAATAAGTATAATGTTAAAAAGTTACATAAGAGTCACATCTGAAAAGATCTCATTCTGTACCTCTTGTCTATTAATTCTCTGTCAACAGAAGGGAGGCATGGTTGCTTATTAGTCTCCTGTACTCGATTGCTCCTTGTATTTCAAAGATCTGAAGTCTTGCAAAAGTTATTATTTTTTTTGCTTTATTGTACTTGCATGAATTATATGACTAAGTTTGTTCACTTGAGCACAGTTCATAAAAGTTTGTTATTTTTTTTTGTTACAGTAATAGTCCATTTCATCCATGTGCTATGATTTGTTTAGCCACTTCTCAAAAGAGGGACACTAAGTTCGTTTCTGGTTCTTTGCTACAACACAAAGTGCTGTTACGAATTTTTTTTGTCATTTGGGTCCTTTCCCTCTGGCTTTGACCACTTTTGGGGAAGCGATAACTAGACAAAGTATTTATGAAGTAAATGGTACTACTGGGACAGTATGCATGTACAGTTTAATGCCATTTTGGGATAGTTACGTATCGTTTTCTGGAATGACTGGAGCAATTCACAGCTCCAGCAACAGTACATTAGTGTGCTTATCCTAACACAGACCTTCCTATAATTTCCACTTTCCTCTATTGCCATGTTTTCAGGTCTGATGGGTGTGAGATGCAACCTCAGAGTTGTTTTAATTTGCATTTCTTTTATGAAACATTTTTTATTTGATTGCTCAAATGTTGAATTTCTTCTTTTAAAAGCTGTCTAAGGTGTTTAATTCCTAAAGTGATTAATGTGTTGGGGGAAAGGCTCTTGTTCTTTTATATATGTATCAATTCCCTATATATCTGAGATTTCTCTGATAAAGGCAGGATATTTGTTGTAAAGATTTTTTTTTCTCAATTAACTTCTAGATCCCTAGTCATTGAACCTCCCAGCTGAAAATGAGCTGGGCTTCTTGGTGTGTGTGTGTGTGTGTGTGTATTGTATTGTTGAAAATGGCAGCATGGAATTCCTTCAAAATACAGGGTCAAGCCTCACCCAGAATTCTAGGGGACCCCCCCTGAAGAACTTTGGGCAAGGGGGCAGTTGGTAGGGAGTAAAACAGTTGTTTTCTGGAAGCTGAGGGGAACAGATCTTTCTTCTTGCTGCTCCTGATTTGGGGGTTCGCCTGGAAGGCCATAGTGGCAAAAGCCATTGTGGTTTCTACCGGGGAGTTTGATTGTCTAGTAGGATTAGACCTTTCCAGCATCAATATAATAATTATTTAGTTATATAGACATTAGAAGTAATTACTATTAGCTTTGAGAGCAAGTTAGCTAAAGATCTGCCACTCCCTCGGGGGGGGGGGGAAGGGTCCCTTCTACCTGACAGTTCAGGGCTTCCCAGTTCTTATCCAAACCCTA
This sequence comes from Gracilinanus agilis, assembly GCF_016433145.1. NCBI lineage: Eukaryota > Metazoa > Chordata > Mammalia > Didelphimorphia > Didelphidae > Gracilinanus > Gracilinanus agilis. The sequence goes on from NC_058134.1 coordinate 189,525,860, forward strand.
ATTACCCCCTCTTGCCTTCCCCTTTCCTTCTTTAATCAATATAAGCTTTATCTTTAATATCTGTGCCTGGGTATTATTTGAGGATACTCACTGCAACCATTAAGCTTGATTCCTGTCAGTTGCCAGCCTAAGAAGTCAGATCCAACATTTAGATATCTAGCTACTACTCAGTCCTCAGTCAGACCTGTGGGGAATATAAGTTAGAGAAAGGGAACATCATTAAAGAATTGCCTTTGCTGAATCTTGCTTGAAGACATTCAGCCCTGTCTCCATTTTCAACTGAAACTCAACTGCTTGGGGGGAGGGGTTTGAGAGCAAAGAGTACCTTAGCCCCTCCCTACTCACTTGAGCCTGTCTATGTGGGAGAAGTGGGTCTTGCAGGCATCTGGCCCTGGCCAGCCCATCAGCCTCCCAATATCTCTGTTATTACAAACATAACAGTATGTACTGATCTACCTCTAAGTAATAGACTCCCTTTGATAAGATCTCTTTCAGTGAGAGATGAGAGAAATGGAGGTAACTCGTGGTATAGGACCAGTTGACTGTATTTGGATTGTGTTTGGAAGGGGGGAAAGATGGGAAAGGGTCCAGGTATAGATATGCCAGATCAAACTGGCTCTTAGATCCAATTGTTGAGTTTTCACTATGTATTACACCCCCTAAATTGGCAAATGTTACATCCAAAAGCTTATTTCAGTCTTCATACTGTTTAACGTTTGTGCAATTTTTATATCGTTCCAGAGGCAATAGGGAAGCCCTGAAGTTTCTTGAGCAGGGAAACTGCCTAATGTCATGTATGGTAGTATGTTTCCTCTTTATACTCCCTTGCTTATGCACCCTGGCAAACACAGAAACCTTAAAATGTGAAATGCTGGTTCCAGACCTTGAGTAATGCCCAGTCCTTGGTTCAAGGCTCTTATTTGATTATCCTGACTCTGATGCTGCCTCGGTGACACAGAGTGAGAGAGGAGGAGGGTCCTTTTATGGCCTGATATTGTTCCTTCAATGACTGAAAAGACTTGGAAGCCCAGTGCCAGCTCTGTTTTCATGAGGCTGCTGTCTTGCAGGCTTCAAAATAGTGATATGAATGCATTTAAAGAGATTTGGGCACATAGTCATACTTATTTCAATGTCTCCCTATGAAGGACATATACAGAAGGGTCAAAGACATTGTTTTAAAACCTCACCTTCCATTTTAGAATCAATACTGTGTATTGGTTCCAAATCAGAAGAGTTGTAAGGGCTAGGTAATGGTGGTTAAGTGACTTGCCCAGGGTCACACAGCTAGGAAGTATCTGAGGCCATATTTCAACCCAGGACCTCCTGGCTCTCAATCCACTGAGCCACCCAGCTGCGCCCAAAGACATTACTTTTTGCACCTGTCCTGAAAGCATTTGTCCTAACTACCTTTAGTAGACTTCATGAACTTACTGTTGCAGAGTCTCCTCTTCACAAGTAACCCCATTATCCATGGAAAGGGACAATTTCATTAACATCCTGATTTAGAGGTAAAATCCATCTCAATCAATATCTTCAAAATCTGTCAATGAAAGTGCACCTTTTCTTTTTCTAGAGGTGGCGTTGCAAAGAGCAGACCACTTCTGATCATCCAAATTGATATCTTTTTCTTCCATGGTCCAGGGCCAGCAACCATTAATTTTAATGAAAAGGTCATTCCCTTATATTCTTTATCCTCTTGATGAAGGCAGGGAGGGGAGAACTTAAAGAGGGAGAGAAAGAAAGAGCAAGGAAGGTCCTTAAGGACTATTTAGTTCATCCCCTCATTTGGTATATAAAGCAAGTGAAGCCCAAAGAGATCACTTATGTGCTAAGTAGCAGAGATATGGGATTCTATCCTGGGTCCTCTAAATCCAAATTATTTGAGAACTTTCTTCTCAGCCCTATGCTCAAGTAAAAAGTCTGTGTTGCCCTCTGTTAAAGTAAATGTAGGACTATTGCTAGAGAAAGGAAGTGATACTTAAAGCCAAGCCCTTCATGGTCTTTTGTACCTTCTAAACTTTTCTTTTTCCTTTTCTTCTTGAAACACATTTGGATGTAGGCATTCACTGTGGATTGACAAGTCTTCTCTTCGTAGAACTAGAGGCTTCCTCTGTTTATCAGAGCTATGCAGACCACTTGGAAACTCACTGGATATAGTGTTGGATTTGGAATATGGAAGTTCAAATTTTGCCACAGAAATTAACTAGGCGTATCCCTCTGGGCAAGGCATTTAACCTTTTCTGCTCTAGTTTTTTCATCTGTAAAATGTGGGATAGTAATAGTACCTACTGAATAGTGTTTTTGGAAGGATCAAATGAGATAACTCATGTAATGTACTTTGTAAATCTAAAAAGGGTAATAAATATGTTAGCTATTTTTAAAAATTAAATTTATTTTTAAGAATTTTTCCAAGGTTACATGATTCATGTTCTCTCCCTTCCCTTTTCCCTCCCCTTTCACAGAGCTGACAAGCAATTCTACTGCATTATATATGTATTATCACTCAATACCTATTTCCACATTCATTTTTGTAATAAAGTAGTCTTAAAACCAAAACTCCCAAATCCTATACTCATATAAACAAGTGATAAATCATGTTTTACTTCTAAGTTTCCACTCCCACAGTTCTTTCTCTTGATGTGGATTGTCATGTTAGCTATTTTTATTCAATTGAAGTGTTTGCCTGTGTAAAGCTATTTTCTTTTTAGTTCCATTCTATTCACATTTGATATTGAAAAGTCATAAACTCTATTAATTTTTATCTTAAAGTAATGGTATAAGATTATACACATATAAGATATTGCCATTATTGCTATTCTTCTTCATTTCTTCATGACAACCTTTTCTTGATGACTCATTGTGGTATCCTGGAGACTGTAGGCTCTCTAAGACATTGTCTGAATAAACTTAACATTGGAGTCTGAGTAAATTGGGCAAGGTTCATCATTAGAGAGTTGGCCCTCAGGTGATGAGTTGTTTTGACTACAGGAATTCACAAATTCTTTAGTAAGGGGGCAAAGGGAATATACAACATGCTTTTGTGAAATGAGTACCCACACAGATAAAGTCATAGATATTTTGAAAAAGAATTATTATTATTATAAATACATGACTAATCTCTATAAAGAAAATGTGGAGGAGGCTGACAAGATCTCTAATAGAATACAATTAGAGTACAATAGTGAATTAATCTTTTTTCTTCTTCTCATATTACAGAACAAGGAATATGGATCTCAAAAAAGGAACTTAACATTTGAATTCAAATGAAGTTACAAGTCCTAGAAAATAATAAATTGAGAAAAAGTCTAAAATGAATTTTTCTCCCTTTCTTTAGTTTAGTTTAGTTCATAAGAAAAAAATCTGATGACTTTTGAGTAAGGACTCCAATGTCTGGGGATATTAAAACTTAAGATAATGTTTCTGATGAATGGGATGGTATGGTCAATAGAGCAACAATTATTTAATTAAATAAATTAAATTCAACATAAGTAACTACTATGTACTTAGCACTGTGCTAGCTAATGTGAGAATATACGGCTATATGACCGTGGTCTAAGGAAACTTATAACTTGAGGAATAAGATGTTTGCCACCACTGAATTTGGATAAATTCTTGACCTATGTGACCTTGGGTAAGTCTTTTAACTGTTTGCCTCAGTTTCTTCATCTGTTAAATGAGCTGGATAAGGAAATGGCAAATTTCTATCTTTGCCAAAAAAACTTCAAATGGGGTCATGAAGAGTCAGACACAACTGAACAACAGTAGCATGATATTTAAATAAGAAGAGGATTTATTAATCTAATTCATTTTATAGATGAGGAAACAGACCCAGAGAATGAATGACACCACATAGCAATTTTGTGGCAGACCTTAGTCAATTCTTCTGACTTCTAGTGTAACATTTTCCGAAAGGTATAATTTCTGATAGCAAGACAGGTTTTTTCCCTCATGAGATTTCTTATGGAAGAGACAAATTTTATCCCAGAAGAAAATTCTTGTTTTTGAATGGATTAAAATTAGCTAACCAGTAGATATTTACTGAATATTGATGTTTAAGTATTATATAACTACATAGAAAGTATTTAAAAATGTATAGATCTATTACTTGTATATGTCAATTCTAACTGCTAAATGAGTAGGATATAAATTATATATATGTAAAATTCTCTAATATAATCTAACTTTTCCGGAATAAAATTAGTTGATTGATATCCTTTGTCCTAACACTTAGAACTCTTGGCAATTTCTTTACATGAAAAAAAAACCTGAAATGTCAGATGAAATTTAAAAAAAAATCATGGCATTACAACAAATGAGGTTGTAAGGATGTGATAGAATGGAACAAAATTGTAAAGAGCTTTAAAACCAAACAGAGAAGTTTGTATTTTGCTTTAGAGGCAATAGGGAGCCACTGGAGTTTACTGAATAGGGAAATTATACGATCAGACTTATACTTTTGGAAAATTTACTTTTGGCAGCTATATGGAGGAGAGATTGGACTGGAGAAAGACTCATAGAAGAGGGAGCTATTAGAAGGAATGCAATACTTCAGATGAGAGTCAGTGAGAGCCTGAACTAGAGTAGAGTAGTGGTCTTGTGAGTTGTGAGAAAGGAATGGATGTTAAAAAGGTAAATGACATAATGGCAACTCATTGAATATAAGGGGTGAAGGAGAATGAAGAATCAAGGACTTTGAGAATGTGAACATTAGTAACTAGAAAGGTTATGGTGCCCTCTGGAAGCATAGTGGATTGTGAATGGAAGATCATAAGTTCTATTTGAACATAATGAATTTGAGATGTTTTATGGAACATACAATTAAAAATATCTAATAAACAGTTCCTTGTACATGGCTGGAGGTTAGGAAAGAGGCTAGTCAAGAAAGAAAACGTCGAGAAGAAGAAAAAACTAGAATAAAATCTTAGAGAATGTCCAAATTTGAGGGAGAGGGAAAGGATGATAATCCATCAAAGGAGGCTGAGATGGAGTGGCCAGATATGTAGGAAGTAAACCAGGGGAAAGTTGTGTCATGAAAATCTGGAATGAAAGGAGTATCATGAGAAGAAAATATTCAGTAGGAGGATATTTAACAGTGTGCTCCCCACACTTGGAATTCACTTTCTCTTTTACCTTTGTCTCATAAAATTTCTGCCAATGATTTTGGCTCTTTTTATGCTTCAAATAGATTTGAAAAAAGAATCAAATCTTGGAAGATGAAATAATACAACATTGTACAAACAATATATATTAGAAAAGACAGAATGATATGACTTCAAACTGACATCTTGAGGAAAAAATACCAGGAATATCTATAATGTGTTTAAATGAATATATACTTTAAATAGAATCAAATTGATAACAAAACAACTGGATTTGCTAAAAATATTCCTAAGATATCAGAGAAGAATATATTAATGGAGGGGGCAGCTAGGCGGCTCAGTGAATTGAGAACCAGGCCTAGAGACAGAAGATCCTGTGTTCTCTGGCTTCAGATACTTCCTAGCTGGGTGACCCTGCACAAGTCACTTAATCTTTATTCGCCTTGCCCTTATCACTCTTCTGCCTTGGAACCAATATGTGATATTGATTTTAAGACAAAAGGTAAAGGCTTTAAAATATATATTAATGGAGACAGTATATAATTTTCAGGTGTTACTTCAGAAGAAAATTTCAATCACAAGTTCTACACAGAAAAAATAATAGCACCCAGTATATGAAGCACATGTATTATTACCATATTACTTTATGATCATGAAGTCATTAAAATTTTTTTTAATACTAATGCACTTGAGGCATTAATTCATTAGTAAGTCTAGAAGAAATAATAAATACTTTAAATAAGCTGTGCTTTCATATCAGCTCACTAATGAAAATTTAATTAAATATAAACCCAATTATATAATTTTATGAAAAATTTAGCAAGATTTTTTCCTTTTCTATACAAGTAGAATCATGTTATCTCCAGATTTCTTTAGGAAGGCTTTCTTTTCTCTTTAGAGGATTAAAAAGGTAAAGTATTTCAACATATAGAAATTTTAGAAGCCTAAATAACTTTTTAAATTAAAGATTTATGTAGTAAAATGCTTTGAAAAAATAAAATATATCATTAAAATATTATTTGATATTTTTCTAAAATGTAAGGGATGAAAACTGATAAAAGAAAAATGAATTATCCAAGCAATTACCAGATGTAAGTGGCAAGGACTATGATACAATTCAGATTTTTTGTCTTCCAAGTCTTAGCTCATCTTATTTTCCAAATGGCATGACATAATAGAAATCTGTAGAGTGAACCTTATAAGGATTCTAGATATTTGACACATAACCATATGCTGCCAAACTGTTAATTGTTTTATATATTGAAATTTTGTTTTCTTAACTAAACTTTGAGCTCTTAGAAGACAAATAAGGACAGGACCTGTAATTGGAGCTGTAATTTCATTGGTATAGGGAACGCCCAGGTGAAGAACCTTCTTCCATTCTAGTAGATTAGAACCTTCTCTGTAAATTATAGTTTTAGAAGGTAGTCTAGAGCATTGGGCAGTTAAGTGACTTGCAGCATTAGAGAGAAGGGGCCAGGGCTTTCAGTTGGATTTTTCACATTGAAAAAGCCACATTGATGGTTGGATGTTTCAGGGCAAGGATCCCCCAGGTGCTGAGAAAGTTCCAAGATGAGACAATCGTTGTTTTGGAATCCAGAAAGGCTGGAAAAAAAATGAAGGCGAACTTGAGACCCTCCACAATATGGAGCTCTAAGGGGAACTTACAATGGTAGAATGGGGAAAGCATTGCAATGAGATGGTCTATCCTGAGGATGCCCTTAAGAACCTTCTCTATCTACCATGTGGTGCTGAACAGTGGCTAATATTGTTTGTAAACTATCATGTACTTTATAAGTAGAATGAATGGTAAGTCCATTCACTTAAGACATCTGGCAGCAGTTCCAATCTTGGGTTGCTAACATTCCAAACTTGGCTAAGAGGGAATCTGCTAGGAGGGACTAGGAGGTTTTAGCAGCTCCTACCTCATCCATTCCACATACACACAAATGGAGACCAATACATTCCAGAAAAGGTTTTATTTGATTGGAAGAAAAGGGATGAAATCAAAGCACTTTAAAGATAGAATAGCTAATTGTAGCTGAAACTGATGACTGGGCTCTGGACCTGTAGTCTTTTCTTGAGGAAGTTGTCATAAGAAGATTGGGAATGAGAAACAGGAGCAAGGACAGTTCCATCTTATAGCTTTTTGTATTTTCAATTGCTCGATGTTCCCATTCTAAGGGGAAGTCCTTCAGGAATATTCACTAGAGTCTTGTTTGGAACTCAGATCTGTTTTTCAACTTTAGCAGATTTAATCTTTCTGGGCTTCAGCTATCTCTTCCACAGAAGGGTTTGTACTAGATGATTTCTAGTGTCTTTCTGGCTCTAAAATTTAATTCACCTACTTTTGACTCTTTAGACTTTTTTTTACACTATTGCTGAGCCCTGCAGTATTTTTTATGACATATTTATGTGGAATTCTGTTGTAGATACTTTTGTTTCTTTCTGTTGTAGTAAAATCTACAGAAATATTTGGTATCCCATAGAATTATGTATTGTGAGGTAAATTTAAATTGGATACCAAAGATCAAATCTATTGCTGTCTGAATCTTATGTAAAAAACTCTAGGGCATTCAAAGAATACATATGGTTATGTATCAAGGGCTCAAAAGCATCTCCAATACCTATTTGAAAAGTGTCAACTCATTTTTTGTTATACTGTCATTTCCCAGAAAAAAATCTCATTAATAATTTATATCTAATTTCAACCTAACACACAGATTCTGTTAAAAGAAAAGTGAGTGGGATTAACATAGTTAAGTGAGTAGGATTAACTAAATCAAACGTCAAGTGAAAATTATGACAAGTACCTAGAATCCCATTTTCCTCCCTTACTGCCCTCATTTTCAGGAGATAATTATTTTTAAAAAGTTTATTTTCTTATGAAGTTTTGTATGTATATTTACAAATCACGCTTAGTATTTTATTTATTTAAATTTATTTGTAATTTATTTGAAGACTATCTCAAACATTAAATTGACTTTATAGATAAGAATAATATAGAGCTGTTCCTCCTAACCATTCCTACCTTTTTTGGTTCTTTTTATCATTAGGCTAAGAGACTTAATTGTGTATTTCCAAATATAGGTTCCCTCAGGCCCCTTCCCCAAACATTTTCAGCAGTCTTCTGTTACATGTCCTTTTCTTAAAGAGGCTTCATTTATTTTTATTTTCATATTACCTTTTGTTTGCCACCCCTCAGTATAATTACCCTACCCCCACTATAGAAAAAAAAGCAGAAAAGTTAGACAAATTCATTAATTACCCCAGTATAGAGATCAAGCCCACAGATTGGGCAACATTGTACACCCATAGTTCACTACTTCTCTTCCAAGAATGAGGAAGTGCATTCCAATTAGTCATCTTCCTAGGTTCCATTCAGCACTCATACTTGCTAATTTCTGGGAAGACAATCCCACTTTGTAGTCATTCCTAGTCAAACAGAAAGATAGATGGGCTTACCCTGTCACACACTCAGATTCCATTTCCAAACTTTTTCCCCTCTTATATGTTCTGCCAACATCCACAAATTCTCACTTCCTTTTACTCACCTTCATTCATACCGCATTATCATCCAGATGTTAGCCACATGAAAGGGCTACAAATGCAGTATAATAAAAGAAATGAAACTTGTTTGTATGGACCTTGAAGAGTGGAACTGCAGAGGAATATTCTAGTTGTCCTATCTTCAAATAGCTTTAATTTCATTCCTTTTTTCCAATCAAATGAAACCTATTAGTTCCCTTCTGTGTGTATATGAGATAGAGGAATAGGAAGGGCAAGAGAGAAAGGACAGATTTTTATTTTTTCCTCCTCCTTCTATCTTGACCCAGGAGTTAGAATTTATATTTATTCCTATTAAATTTAATTTTATTGGCTCAACATTATTGCCTATCATCATCATCTAATGTGTTAGCTAGGTTTCTTTTTAAATTTCATCCTCAAATTCAATAAGCTATCATTATGTTTTTATCCAAAAGTGTAAAATGACACCAAAGACCTGGAGTATTCAATTCACTTTAAGAAGCATTTATTCCTGTATCAGACTATTTACTGTCTTGGGAGGATAAAGGGTTAGTTAGAGAGGGAGAGAATCTGAATCACAAAATATCAGATAACAATTGTTAAAAAGTTCTCTGCATACAATTGAAAAAAAACCCCTGAAAAAAATGCAAATGAGAAAGCCAAAAAAAAAAATGAAGATTTATCAAATGTCTATTGTGTACTAGGGACTGTGCTAGCTGCTGGGAAAGCAAAGTCAAGAACAAAAAAAGAATTGACACAGACTTCAGGGAACTTACACTTTATGGGAGGGAAGTAACATGTACATTAAAGCATAGTAATTTGGGGAGAGGGGCAGAGAGTAGGAACAACAAGAACGATGATGAAAGAGTCCTTGAAGAGAAGGTAGCATTTGAACTTATTGTTGAAGTGGTCAAAGGGTGTCAAGAAGCTGAGATAATAATTAAGACCATTCCAAGCATGGAGTATAGCCCATACGTACACACAGAAACTAGAGATGGGATTTCATCCTTGGAAAGTAGCAAGTTTATCAGTTTGGTTGGAATATAGAGTGCAGGATGGGAAGCAAGAGAAAGCTAAGAGTAGAAAAATAGATGGGAGCCAGAACTGCCAAAGACTTAAAGGCAAAAAAAAAAAAAAAAAAAGGAAATTGTATTTAATTTTAGAAGCAATGGAAGACCATTGAAGTGCTTGAACAAAGGGAGTGACATGGCCAGGACCTCTCTTTAGTGATATCAATTTGGCAACAATGTGGAGGATGGACTGGAGAAGGGAGAAACTGAAGGCATGGAGTTCAATTAGGATTCTATTGCAAGAGTTCAAATGAGAGATGATGAGGACCAGAACTAGGTTGTTGGCTATGTGAGTAAATGAGATGAGATACAGACTTTGATGTATTTTAGAGGTTGTAGAGTTATAATAGAAACATGTGTGAGGAAGAAAGAAGAGCTAAATATGATGCCAAGATTGTGCACTTCAATGTCTAGGAGGATAATGGTGACCTCTGTAAAAGTAGGGAAATTTGGAAAGTGGATGGGTTTGGGGAGGAGTTAGAATTCTGTTTTGGACTTGCTGAGTTTCAGATGTTTGTAGTACATCTAAGGGATATCCAACAGGAAGCTGGTGATGCAGACACACCTGAAGCTCAAGAGAAAGATAAAGGATGTATTTGGCATCTGTATGCACAGAAATGATAGTTAGGGGGCAGCTGGGTAGCTCAGTGGATTGAGAGTCAGGCCTAGAGATGGGAGGTCCTAGGTTCAAATCCAGCCTCAGACACTTCCCAGCTCTGTGACTCTGGCTGGGCAAGTCACTTGACTCCCATTGCCCACCCTTACTATTCTTCCACCTATGAGCCAATATACAGAAGTTAAGGGTTAAAAAAAAAAGAAATGATAGTTAGACCCATGAGAACTGCTGAGATCATTAAGATAGACAGGAAAGAGAGGAAAAGAGAGAGAGACAGAGATAGAGTGAAAGGAGAAGGAAGAGAATAAGGAAGAGGAGGAGGATGATAAAGATAATTTAGTGTTACGCTTCGGAATATTAGCAGGGAATTGTGAGGTGACTTGCATGGTCTTCAGAATTCCACCAAATCTAAGGGGCCCAAACTTCACGTGGTAGGATTTTTTTAACTTTTAGGTGACCAGAAAGCACATCATTATAGCCAGAGGCTTCCAGGGAAAAGCCAACAACAAGCAAACTGAAAAAAAGAGAAGCTGCATCATAGAAAGCAAGTGCCAGTCAGAACCTGAAGACAGTTTTGTCACTTTTTGGATAAAGCACCTATATGGTAGGGAGAAGGAGAGGAAGAGTGGGAAGCCTTTACGGTAGATAGTGGTCCCACCCCAGATAGCAAATAAATATTCGTTAGCTATTTCAACATGCCTGTTTCATTTTTAGACAAATATAATGGACATAATATAGGAAAAAAGTTAAGGATCTGGAGACATTATTTGAAAAATTAAGCGTGGAAATAGCAAGGTGGCAAAATGGATAGAAAGCCAGGTCTGAAGACTGGAGGTTGTGGGTTCAAATATAACCTCAGTCATTTCCTATTTGGGACCCTGAGCAAGTCATTTAATCCTAATTGCCTTAGTCCTTACCACTCTTCTGCCTTGGAGCCCATATGTAGTATAGATTCTAAGACGAAAGATAAGACTAAAAAAATGGAAAAAAGAATCAGGTTTAACTTTTGGTAATTACTGAATTGCTTAAAGAATCTATTTTTCAGTGTTGTATAACTTTATAAAAATTGACCTTGCATTAAGGCATAAACAATTCATGAATTAATGCAGAAAAGCAGAAATATTAAACACATTATTTATAGACCATAATGCAAAATCAATGGACCAACAAGCATTTATTAAGTGCTTAATACACATTAGTCATTGCATTAATCAAGTATTGGTGACACAAATAAAAACAAAAACTGTCCCCTGTACTCAAGAAACAAATTCAAGGGAAGAGACAATCATACATGAACAGGTACATGCAAGACAGATACAGAGTTTATAGAAGAGAATCTTAGAAAGATACTAACTAGCAGATGGGGGTGGGCCTGGAAAGTCACTTGCCAAAGGCAGCATCTGAGTTCTTGGAGAACATGCATACTAATACAGTATCATTTGATCTATGAATTGGTCTACCCATTCTGGAAAATAAATTGAAATTATTCAAGAAAAGCCATGAAACTATTCCTAGGCCATTGATACAATGACTACTTTTTGACATATATTTTAAGGAGGTCCAAGAGAAAAATAAAGGTGCCATAAACATCCAAATATTTATTATTCTAAAACTTTTTTTTTGTCTTGGCAAAGGACTAGAAATAGTGTGAGTACATTTAATAGGAATGGCATAACAAATTATTCTGTATGATTATATATGGAATATAAATTTAATGGAATTTTATTGTATCATAAGAAATAATGAATGTGATGAATTCAGAGAAATAAGAGAAGACTTGTATGAACAAGTAGAGCTAATAAAAAAGTATACTCAATGATTACCATAATGTTAATGAAAATATCATCAAAAGATTCTTGAAATCAGATTAATTTTAATGACCAATCCTTGTAATAAAAAATACATAATGAAACATTCTTCTCTCTTGTTGGCAGAGAGGTAGGGTCCACATGTCTAGAATGCTGCATATTAGTGAAAAGCAGCCCCTTTGCTGACAGATTTTTATTAATTGTCTTTGAAGTGTCAGTAGGGATCCTATATAAAGAAAATAGTAATAATTAAACAAAAATTCAGGGAAAGACAAAACAAGAATGAGATATATCTGCTGCTTATATAAGAGGAAATGTTTACTACAGCTTTACTATTCAGTTTTTATTTTGCTTCTGTTTTCTCTATCAGGTAGGATATTCTTTGAATTGAAAAGGCCAGCTAAAAAATAAAGGAGATTGAAGCTCAGGACAGGCAGAGAGGCAGTAAAAGAGAACCTGGCTTTCTTAAAGAATTCAGGAGTCCTGCACAGAAGAAATCTCAAGCAAGGCTGCTGAAGAATATGCAGATGTGATTGCTTAATCACTGTCAGTGATCTTTGAGAAATCTTGGAGAAGGTGAGGAGTGCCACAGTACTGATTAGGTTAAATATTCTGTCTTTCCCCTCCCAATGAAGATAAAAGATATCAAGATCATTCTTTCAATGTACTAATTTTTAAAAGAAGGGAAAAGTATACTAAGCAAATTATAGATTAATAACTTTGACCACCATCCCTGACAAAATTCTAGAACTGATAATTAGCAGCAAAGAGCTGTTTATAAAGAATAAAGCATTCCAGGTGAGTCCCATTTCTTTTCTTGAGGGTTACTAGACTGATAGAGAAGGGAGATGCTTGGATGTAGTCTAGATTTCAATAAAGCATTTGACAAAGTTGCTAATAATACTCTTTTTTTTTAAACCCTTACCTTCTGGCTTGGAGTCAATACTGTGTATTGGCTCCAAGGCAGAAGAGAGGTAAGGGTAGGCAATGGGGGTCAAGTGACTTGCCCAGGGTCACACAGCTGGGAAGTGTCTGAGGTCAGATTTGAACCTAGGACCTCCCGTCTCCAGGCCTGACTCTCAATCCTGAGCTACCCAGCTGCCCCCTAATAATACTCTTAAAGACAAAATAAGGAGCTATACCCACATATAAAGAAAAATATTAGAAGTTGAACAAGTAGAGCATTTGGAACTGGTTAACTGATTAGATTAATCAATGATTTTTGTCCAATAGAAAAGTCTTTAGTGGGCTTCTGGGAGGATGTCAGAACCCTGTCATTGGCAGGACCAATATGGGTAATGTTAAAAGGGTCAATTGCCCTGTGTCCCAAGCACCACAAGAACTGCAAATTTAGTAGGTGCTGTTGCAGAAATCACATCCCCCTTGACAGTTGATATAGTCTTAGGAACCCATAACTCACAATTCACAAGGTAGTTGCTCCTCCAGGAAGTATTCATCTTTCAGGATTCCTGTTGCTTGTTGCAGACCTGTGCTCAGGGAAGAAACATAAAGGCAAAAGAAGGTTTCCAGTCACTCGTGCTCACGTAGCCAAGCACACAGTGATTGTTCTGATTTTAGCCAACATTGCCACTGGTCTTGGGGTAGAAATTTTAGGGAGAAAAATACTGGAATAGTTCCAAAGAATCTGTCCAAAAAAGAAGATGAATTGAACCTTCCTATAGCCTATTGCTTCTTCATGGCTCAACTCCTGGTTGTCTTCAAAATAATTTCCCAATCATATCAATGAAGTAAAAGCTCATAGCCATCCCAAAGGAGTCAGAGTGTATGTTCCATAGAAACTTTCTTCTTATGAATAAAAAGTTATTAACCTGCTATGTTTTTAATACTACCAGGTTCGGGAGAGAAAAAAGTACTTAAAACAGTGTCTGTTTTAAGAGAGTTTATAGTCTAATAAGGTGATATGATCTATGTATAGTTAAATATAATATAATGTAATATAATACAATATAATATAATATATATTAAACACTGCCAAAATGAAAAAGTGACAGAATAAGTAAAAAAAAAAATAAAGTGACAGGAATCCAAAAAATCTCTACAAGCTGGAAGACTGGACTGATTTTAATGAGGTGAAATTTAATGAGGTACAAACAGAAATGTTGAATCAATTCCTTAGTCACACAACTGTACAAGTATAGAATGGTGAAGATAAAAATAAGCTTTGGCTTAATGAGAAAGGCCTGGCTTGAGCTTTTATTGGATGTAAAATTCACTAAGAGTTAATAGAACATGACTATAAACAGAGCTAATTCAATCTAAGATTGAATCAAAAGAAGTATAGGGTCCAAAATAAAGAAAATGATAAGACCACTAGAACTCCACTAGTCCTACCACATCTGGAGCATCTTGTTTAGTTCTTGGGTCTAAATTTTAGGAGGGAAATTACCCAACTAAAATATGTTTAGAAAATTGTGAGTAGGATTTTGGAAGGAAAAAATATGAAGTAGTGGAAAGAACACTGGCTCTGGAGTCAGGGGATATGGGTTCAAATCTTGTCTGTAACACACTATGTGACCTCAGGCAAATTACTTCACTTTTCTGATCACAATTTCTATTTTTGTGGAGTATGGAGATTGTATTAGGTATTCTCTGTGGCTCCTTCTAGCTCCAGCTCTATAATCTGATGACTGAATGGAGCTGAGATATCCTGGGGATTTGTTCCTATGAAGAAAAACACTCATCCATTCACTCTTTTAAATCTAGGACACTCACACAAACTCCATTTCCTCTTCTCTGGTACATACTCGCACAATGTACTCCAACTCTATCAAAGATCTTTTGGAATACCATTAGAGGAGTGGCTATGGCGTTATCCAGAGAGTTCTGGATTTAGAGTGAGAGGACCTGTGGTTCAGACTTTTTGTTGCCATTTACTAGAAGATGTATGGGGTTTGGGCAAGTTGCTTAACTTCTCTAAGAGCTCTTGTCCATCTGAAAAATAGGGATATTAATACCTGTATTACCTCTCTCATAGTATTATTGTCAAGATCAAATAAAGGTAAAATGATTTGAAAATTTCAAGGGATCATATAAATACAAGCTATTTTTATACATCTAGAATTTGCCTTCATATCTTATCTCTGCTACTGTGATACTCATAAAGGACATACAAATATCCTAGAATTTCCCCTTTTCCCCTATTTCACTGGAAAAAGAAGTCTTAAGATTCTTAATAAAAAGAAGGTTGGCATAATCTCTGTACTGTTGGGATCATGTACTGTGTATAGCTGTAATGTATACTTGTGCCATGATATGTTCTCTCTTGTGGCAGGATCATGTGAAGACACCTAATTAGCCTTGGCTCATGTCTGGGTGAGTGGTTACTTAGCATGACTTTAGCACACATCAAAGAACTTGCCATTGGCAAAGGAGACACTATGATTGTCCAAAATAAATTTAGCATGTAAACTGTACAAATCAACTTCATCCTTTGCCAATGGGTTGGCCAATCCCAAATTAGCAAGATGGTGTTCAAGGAAGGAAAAGGTGAGCTGAAATGGCTGACAAAGCTTTGGAGTTTCAGGGAATCATGGAAGTGGTGGGAGCTCTGAAGGATGCTTTATGATGGCTTGGGAAAGTTGGGAGTCATCCAGATTGTGAAAAGTGCAGTTCTTTTAGATGTACTTTTGATCATCAGAAATTTTGTTAGCTATTATTATTATTATTAAACCCTTGTCTTCTGCCTTAGTAATAATTCTAAGACAGAAGAGTGGCAAGGGCCAGGCAATTGGAATTAAGTGACTTACCCAGGGCCACCCAGTATCTGAGTCCATATTTGAACCTAGATCCTCCTGACTCCAGACCTGGTGCTCTATCTACTGAGCTACCTAGCTACCCCAAGTTATTATTGTTATTGAAGTGGTAGGCATAGTGGATAGAGAGCTAGACCTAGATAGAGGAAGACCAGAGTTCAAGTCTTAGCTCTGACAGAGAGACTAACTGTGTGACCTGGGCCAAATCACATAACCTCTCAGCGTCCCATCCAACTAAGACTCAACATTGAAGAACAGGTGCTGCTCTGTTTTGGTAGAGAGTATACTCACTGGGAATTCCATATCTGAATAAAATCACAGATTTGATCCAACAAGAGCATTATTGATTATTTCTATTGTCTTTTTTCTTTTATAAACACTCTTGTGAAAGTACTTTTGCAATTTGGATTGTGTAATAAACGGGAGAGAAAGGAAAGATAGATTGGACAAGGCAAGAGACCCAGATACAGAATTAACATTGCTACATCTGGGAAGATCAGGTCTTTGTGAAGGTAGAAGGTTGAGTTTTGCCATACTTAACTGCAGTGAGACAGAAATAAGAGATTTTCCTTTATGCTACAACAAGAAGGATCTCTAAGCCAAAGTCAGGTTCTTCTGGTTCAGTTTTGGGAAAGAGTTCATTCCCCCAGAGGATGAGATACTCCCTCAGAGTCTTGGCTTAGAGCAATCTCTTACAATTTTATAAGTTATCGGTTCCCTCTGTTCTTGATTTCTGTGCTCAGATATACACTCTAGGAAATACTTACCTTTTGGAGAAAAAAAACCCCAATCCAAAACAAAACAGAACAGTACTCCCCTTTTAAAATGACCCATTCAAAAACAGCCCGTCTCCAAGAACAAATCATTTATGTGATCCAGTTGCATAATGCGTTTTTTGAGTAACTGATATATCCATGCACAGGATACATCACCAACTTCATATCATTAACTATTCTCTGCCAGTCAATATAAGTACGAGTCACTGGAAGATCTCTTCTTAAAGTTTTTTTCAGTACAATAGTGAGCTCCTGTAATTCTTCTAGGACTGCAGCTTGAAATTTGTTTTCTTGCTCTTCTACAAACTTGGCAAAACCTAACGCCAGTTGAGCTTGGTTAACCACATCCAAGGAGTCCTGTACATCTTTACTGATATCAATGTGAAAGTTGATATGTTTAAAAAAGTGTGCTTTCACATAAATTGACCCAATTACTTGGGTGAGAAATGGAGTTACTGAAAAAATCCATTTTGATTTCCAAAGTCCATTCCAAAAATTTGAAACTTTGTAATGATGATCTTCTATGCAGGCTATCAAGAACTCCTTATTTTTTATGGTTTTCCTAAGTACATTGCAATTTCCTGATGGGAAGTGATTGCTCACATATATTTTTAAAGCATAAGATACCACCATCCTCAGACATTCTGCTTCATTACGGAGAACACCATGACTCTCAATGTCCTTCAATTGATTCTCAAGAACATCAAATTTGAAAGAAAGCCTGGAATGAGAGTCAAAAAAGCGCTGGTCACCCAGTTCATTGTGGTGAGCGAGTAATACTTGATGCCCGTCTATATTGAGTGGCACAAAATATTTTTTGCAGTATTTGTTACCAGCCCATTCTCCCTGTTGTCGCATTAGTTTTTCATCTTGAACCAGCAGAGAAAGGTCATCAAAACTCTTTCTAAATTCTCCTGGAGGGGCTTGCGTTAGCAAATTTTGAATGGCCCTTTCTTTCTTTTTCTCACTCACCTTATTGCGAATGTTTATCATTGTTTTTCTTACAAGAAAAGTAAAGATATTGAATTTAAGTATGACCAAAAGAACATCATAAAATGATCCTTTCCAATTGGCATGTTAAATGTTCAAGCAGAAGTTTTAATCATCATGCATCATCAGGAGTGGAAAGCTCTGACCTTCTAGATGATGTCATAATGCATTTTACTCAGGAATATTTAGAACTCTTGAGGAAGTCACAGAATGTATTCATGTGGAAAAAAGTTGTAAGGCCAACAGTCATCTGACAGGCTGATTTCCAGTGTAACAGCTCACTATATTCTGGGAATTTAAAGAACCCAGGTCTCCTGAATACTCCTCTGCAAAGGTGGTATGTCTGTGTTTGTGTTCCACACTGGGAGATATTTAGAGAAGTAGCCCCATGATTCAAGGAAGAGTTAGGGACACTAGTGAAGCTGGTTCACTGAACTTCTTAAGCCATTAGTAGAGCAACCTCGAATTATTTGAAAACACTTTATGAAAAGAAGACTTGAATAAATGTACAAAGAGAGAAATATCAACATTCTTATTGACTCAGTTCTTGAAAGCCATACTCTTCTGGTTTAAGGAAAAAACTGTAGTTTTAAATGGACACCAAGAGAGGTAGACCACCCTGTATCATATAGGGTAGGACTGGAACAGGTTGGTCTACCTCAGATTTTGCTCTGTAAAAGAAAGTGAAATGCTACAGATCATTCATGGGTTGTCCTCTACTCTTTTCCCCAGCAGCAGGTTGTGGCAGCAGCAGGTACATTAATGAAATCTACTACTTCAAGAGGCAAACCTGAGCACCTTTGGATGTACCATAAGAACAAGAAATGTGGAATGCTTGAATAATTGAGGAGAACAAGACATAAAGGGACCTAAGAAATGGAGAACAGATATCCATTCAGAAGTCATTTCTGCCTCCCGTGTTCTTTCTCCTGATCTCATACTTGCCTGGGTTTTGATTTCATCTTTTTCCAAGATTTTTTTTTGTTAGCAAAAAAAGCCTGTGCCCAAGGAATAGATTTTTAACCTAATGCCACACTTCTCTTAGATTTTCTCTAGTTTTGATATCATTCTCTTTCTTTGGTAAAGAATAAAAGAATTGCCATGCTGAGCCTGACCCATGATCCATATAACTTAACATTTTTCCTCTGGCATTAGCGCTATGACATGCTCTATTACTGGATAATTTCCTCCTAAATATCAGGCTCACAAGTTTAGATGTATCTCCCCAAAACATTTCAGTAGCTCTTAATCATCAAAGATAAAGGATATGTCTCATGAATTTACATGAATCTTAGTTAAAAGTGCTTATATTTTTAATATGTTCATTTCTTAGCAGTAATAAAATCATATATAGATTTAGAATTGAAAGAGACTTTTCCTATTGAACCTTCTCATTTTATAGATTATGAAACTGAGGCCCAGTGAGGTTAAGTGACTTGCCCAGGGTCATTCAGATAATGCCTAGGTTTGAGGCAGGATTTGAACCCAGATCTTCCTGATTGACTAGGACTCTGTCCATTGTACCACTTCCCTTATGTTTTCTAAAATTTTCTCCAATTCTCAATTAAGTAATATTTCTTTTCTGTGCTCTCAATTTATATATTTTGTGCTTCGATCATTCAAAGTTCAATCTTAAAGCTCTATAGAAATGGTAATTATTTTTATTATTATCATTAATCCCATCAGTTTTAATGAGAATTCATTGGTCTGATAAATCCGTGTTCCTGCTATATCTACCCCCACTGTGGTTATATTAAATGAGATAAAATTGACTCTCATCATTCATTTTATCCAGCCTGAATAGTAAAGATCTACTTAATTTATTCTCACAATAAATGGAAGTTCATTGGTCCTCTTGATCATTTTAGATCTATTCCTCTAGACTTCATTGAGGCATGAAATCTTTATCTAAATTCTAGGTGTGAACATACTATAGTTTTGTTTCCTATTCCTGATAGTGCTCAGAATTTGTCATCCTTTCTGGGTACAGTAGCACATTAAACTCATGCTTTCAGGGACTAATCTGTAAATAACTACTATGTTTCTTGCTGGCATCATGATTTTCTATCTCAGATTTTCCTTCTCTCACCTATAATTTTCATCATTTCATGTCTTTGAATGCCTTTACTCCACTGAGATACTTATATTGATCCAAATACAGTCTTTCCTCCCATCTAATTTTTATTATTTGGTATATAGTTAAAAATATAACAATATGCATACTTATATATTTATACATCTATACATATGTCCATGGGATAGGTAGAAACAAAGACAGAGGAAGAGAGGGGAGAGAGAATACAAAGAGAGCCAAAGAGAAAGTGGAGAGGGAATTTGGAGTTAGAGAACATTTTATGATAGGAAGAATGCTGGATTTGAAGTTAGAGTATATGATTTAAAATCCTAGCTCTTCTACTTATATCAATGGGCAAGTCACTTCTTTCTCTGGGTCTCAGTTTCTCCTTTAATGTGTATGACATACACATAATAAGGTAGCTAGGTATATTGGATAGAGTTCTGGATCTGAAATCAGGAAGTACTAGTTCAAATCCAGCCTTAAATTCTTATTTGTTTTGTGACCCTGGACAAGTCATCTAATCTTGGTTTGCCATAGTTTCCTCATCCAAAAGATTGGGGTAATAATAGTATCTACCTTCTGGTGTTGTAAGGATGATATGAAATAATAATTGTAAGAGCTCACCGTAATGCCTGACACACAGTAAACACTAGAGGTTAGCTAGTATTATGATACACATAAATATTATAGATAACATTATTATACACTCATATTTCTATGTATGTACACACACACACACACACACACACACACACACACATATATATATATAACATTTTTTGTTTTGTTTAGTCATTTTAGTTACGTCTGACTCTGTGATCTCATTTGGAAAAAACATTGGAGTGGTTTGCCATTTTCTTCTCCAGTTCATTTTATAGATGGGAAACTGAGGCAAATAGGGTTAAATAACTTGTTCAGGGTCACACAACAAATAAGAGTCAAAGGCTGGATGGGAACTCATCAAGATGAGTCCTGATTCCAGGAACAGTGCTCTATCCACTGAGCCACATGGCTACCCATATTTTCTTTTAGAGTGATCTTATTTTAAGGATATGGTCTACACTAAAATTGACTCTGTATTTGAACAAATACAGCATACTATCTGTATCTTTTTAAACAAATTAACTGTTCCTAAAATAAACTTTAAATATTTAGTTACCTAACAACTTTTACATACTAAGTGTTAAACATTAGACTTTCCTTAACTTGTTTTTTCTCCATACATGGTTCTTATCTGTTATACAGGAGGACTTTAGAGCTGGAAGAATCTGCCTTGAAAAAACGGTGAAATTACTTGAAAAGCTAAGTATCCGGTGTGATGGTAATCATGTCAAAAATGTATTTAAGGTGAGAAGATATATTAATTTAATTTTCTTTTGTGGGCTTGTCAATGTAAATTGGTGGATAGTTACTCTCTTTTATGGTTACTGCACTATTACACATGACAAATGAAGTCTTTTGGAAATCAAAGCATACATTAATGCTTATTTCTGACAATGGATAGTAGTTTGGACAAAAAGAAAAAATGACAGCTAATAGAAAATGAGAATATTTAGTCATCTACACAATTTAATTCAACTTTGATTAATCTCTTTTGTAGAAAGTTTGCTGACCATGAAAATACGAATGCAATGTTATCTGATTTAAAATAGGTATCATCATTGTTCTCCAAGTTAGGCTATTTTAAGGTCCTTTTCTAATCTTAAAGGGCTATATAAATAGTCACAATTAGGATTGTTATCCTATAAATATGAATTGTTGTTACGAAAAGCATGAATAAGGGTTCTATGAAAAAAGTCAGCATTAACTCTAATTAGTCACTAGTGCCAAAGCCAACATAAAGCCAGTAACTTGGGGTGGAGGTGGGCTAACAAGAGGTGGTAGTGGGTAGATGTCTAGGACTTGACAAGAGAAATCCTATTCTTGGAGCATGAGCTGAGCTGAAGCTGGAGGGATACCTAAAGAAATAATACTTTCCTGCTTACTCATGCCTCTTGTTCTGGACACTGAAGTTTTTCAAAGTCTGCCCTAAACTACAGTTCCTATAACTAAACACAATACTCCAAGTATGGTCTGACCAAGGCAGAGTAAGAAGGAAAATCACCTCCTTATTTCAGGAAGTTCCATCTAAACGACCAAAGGGTGAAGTTAGTTTTTTTGGCCTCCATATCAAAGCGCATTGACTCATATTTAACTTGTGGTCTTCAAAAATCCAGCTCTTTTTCAGACAAAAACCCTGCAAATATTTTTTTCTTCATCTTGTACTGTGGAATTGTTTTTTTGAACTAAAGTATAAAACTTTACATTTATCCATTTTACATTTAATTTTACCAGATTTAGTCCAATGTTCTAGCTCATCGAACTTTTTTTTTAAAATTCCCACTCTTATTCAATGTGTTAGCTATCCTTTCTAATTGAAGGTCTTCTTCAAATTTGAACTGCATGTTATGTATACTTTTATCCAAGACACAAATTAAAAAGCTAAACCTTGGAAGGTCAAGCCCAGATGCCTGGGGCAGTGTCCCGAGACCTCTTACTAAGTTGGCCTCTAAGCATTAATTGAGTCCATCATTCAAATAGTCCAAATCCATATTTTGTACAAGAATAGATATTTTATTAAAAGCATTGCAAAAATTTAGATAAGCTATGTAGTATTCCTTGATTTACCTTTTAAATAATGCTGCCAAAGTGGGAAATAATGGTTTGGCAAGGCTTCTTGATGAGGCAATTATGGACTTAAAAATATCATTGCTTTCTTTTTTTTTTTAGATACTAATTAACCACTTATTTAACAATACATTCTCTATTTTTTTCTAGGAATTGACAACAAAATCACTCTCCTATAGTTTGTAGATTCTATTCTTATTCACTTTTTATTTAAAAATCAGGATAGCTTTTGCCCTTCTTCAGTTCTATGATGCCTCTCCTGCCTGTTCTCTATATTCTTTCCAATATCACTGAAAGTGGTTCAGCATTCAATTCACCAATACTTTGGGTATTCAAGGATATAGTTCATCCAGGCCAGGTGTCCTGAATCTGTCTAAGACAGCTAGATGCTTTCTTCTTCTCTCTTATGTGTCTCATGTTATCACCTCCCTTTTATCCATTTTTGTTCTGTTATTTTTACTGTAAAGGTTATTCTCTTTGGCAGAGAAAAAGGAAATAAAAATGAGCAACGATACCTTTTGGATATTGTCAGTTGTCACAGCATATTTATATTTTAGCAAATCACTTGATAAAATCTTTTTGTTATTATGGACATGTTTAATGAATATGGACTAGATGATAGGGTTAGGTGGGATCACAACTTATTAAAAAGCAGAAAAGAATGATTGTGTGAGAAGCAGAGGGGAACAGTGGATAAAGTTCTGGATTTGTAGTTAGAAAAATCTAGGTTCAGATCCTGCTTTGCAAACTTACTGGCTGTTTTGACCATAGAAAAGTCAGATAAACTTTTTCTGCCTCAGTTTCCTTAGCTATAAAATGAAGGCATTGGAACCAGTGGCTTCTATGGTATCTTCTAACTCCAAATCTATAGTTCTATGAACTTTATTTTTTTGTGATTTCATCAGTTGGATAATGGAAGAATCAGTTGATCAATGATTGCCTCCTTCTCTCCCTTGCCATCTCTCAAATATCTTTTGAAAGCTCCAGGCCACAAGGTTTGTCAATAATCATAAGTTCTCTTTGTGTCAGTTTAGAATGCCGACACCTTTAAAATCACCAGTTCTTTCTTACTCTGCTTAAACTAGTACAGATATTATCAAAGTAAACCAAATTCTTTTGTTTTGTAAAAATTTTTCAAGGATAAACTATGTTGAGCAATTACTTTTTTTAAAAATCACTTGTTTTGAGCCTCATTATTAAGATCTTTGCAATGCTTTTTACATAATATTCATCTTTTCAGAAAATTATCACAGCTGTATTGCTGTGTGTTCTAAAGTGTGATGCTGAGAACTGAGCTCACTCCTCCAAATATCATCTGATTAGGGCAGAGTTAGTTAATCCTTACAGTTGGAAGCAATTCCTTTCATAATGCAGCCCAATTTGCTATTAGCTTTATTAATGACCATATCATACTGTTGACTTAAGTATTGAGTTTGAAGGTTGTTAAAACTCCTAAGTCTTTTTTCGCCTTGTTCTTGTGTTATCTATTTCTAACTTAAGAGCAATGGGTAGAAGTCACTGGGAGGTAAATGTAGGTTTTATGTAAGAAGAAACATTCTCATAAGAATAACCCTAATTGCATGGCTGGTTGACTTTGGGATATGATGGGCTCTCTCCAATGGAGGTTTTTAATCAAAGGAAGGTTGACCACTTGACAGATTTGCAGCAGAGCGGATGTCTTCCAAATGGATTTATATTGCTCCAGAATCCCTTCAAACTTCAAAATTCTGTGATTGTGTGCTTGTCTGTTTTTAAAAAGTGCATTTTCACTAAGCAAGTAAGCAAGAAGATTGCTTTTCTAAAACCCATCTACAAAATCCCACAAGACCTAGTTAAACTAATTTCATTGTATACTTAATATAGCAGTTCTCAAAAGATAAATTAGAATTAAGATTAGCAGATAAAATTGTTGTCCTTTCTTAACCTTAGCAACAGAATATTAATGGGACTATAACAGAATCTTGTACCATATATTTCTTGTTCTTATTTTTTCCCCAAGATGTGCATAGATATCTATTTGTTTTTTCCTTTCAGGCTTAGAACTACTTTTTGTGTGTGTCTCTCTTCTACAATGTAGTGTGGTAGGACAAGAATGACTAGGAGTCAAGATTAAATTCTAATTCTTCTACTTCAATGTCCATGTGATTTTGGGCAATTTGCTTCATATCTCTGAACCTTATTTTTCTAATCTGTATAATGGGAATTGTAATAGATGCCAAGACTATCTTGTGGAATCGTTGTGAGGACTGAATGACTGAATATATACATATTTAGACCAATTTTCATTAATATTTGGGAAGTTCAGGACAGTACAGCTAGTGATCTTCTATATAATATTCTCTGTGTTCGAATATACAGTACTATGATGAATTGGCTTTTCTTCATTTCACTCCAACCCCCTCCTTATCTCTTATCCTCTTGGTGTGTCTGTGCTTCGGCTCTCATAGAATTTATTTTTGTAGTGTGCTTTTTTTTCTCTGTCTCTCTCATTCTCATTCTTTTTTGGTTCATCTACCAATCATTATGTTTCTTTGAACTCAGGTCTTGGGAGTTATTGAATTGAACTCTCCTTGCGCTTTTTGAACTTTGAATCAGGAATTTTCAGCCTTATAATCTCTCCCTAGTGTCAACCTGAATTTAATGTATTTATAAAAAACAAGTTACCTGAGGGGTTTTAGTTATTATATTTAATCAAAATGTTATGTTTCTTTAACATAATAGCGCTATATGAACTAGTCAAGGATACTACGGAATTCAAAAGTTTAATTCACACTGGTATTCACCTGAATTTGTCTAGATTAATGAGATTTTATAGTAAAACGTTAAAAAAAACAGGCGTGGATGGAAAATTCAATGCAAGCCAAAAGTATGATATGATAGTTAAGGGAGATAATGCCATTTGTCATTTTGGGTTTCATTTAGGAGAGAGGAAGTATGGAATTGCTGTTGGTCCTTCCTTCCTATCCCCTCCATATTTTCCTTAGGATTTTATATATACTCACATATGTAAGTAATATTTCTTTTTTAATTTAGGATTTTATATATACACACATATATAAGTAATATTTCTTTTATTAATTACTATTATCAAGTAAAATTTCTTTTATTATGTGTAACTTTCATTTAAATTTTGTCTAACTTTGGCAGTGTGAGTTGTATAACACTAAATCTACAAATCAGTTTAGTTTATCTGTTAAATTCTGCTGACAGTCCAGCTTCAAGCAAAAAATATCACTCCAGTTATTGAAATTATCCAAATAAAAATGAATTCACAACAAAGATATTAAAATAATTATCAGATTACCTAGTAAATATCAGTTTCCCAAATTAATGGAACTCGTAATAGAGAATTTATCCCAATCTCTGAAAATGGCTTAAGAAGGCAATTTTGTCAGATTTTTTAAAAAAATGCTATTTGGTGATGGAGTGAAAAATGTCTTTTATGTTATGTCAATCTGGACATTTTATATTTTTACTGGTGCCAATAAACTACCAAGAACTAGATAAGAATAACAAAATCCACTGGGAGGAACAAAATTGTGGAATCTGAATGAATAAATGAAAATCATTTATTTGCTACATGCAAAACATTGTGCTAAGCCCTAAAATCTTGCAAATAGAAAAAAAGCAAAACAGTGCCTGATCTCAAAGAATTCAGATTTTAATAGGGGGAGGCAACTAATGCAGGAATTTTTAGTTTCACATTAGATGGAAAGATTCAGTAGTTCTTAGGGCATATCAGTAAAGATTATAGTAAGCATCTCCTTTAGTAGCATTTCCATTGATAAAACTTTATTCTTTTATGACACTGAGCGTTTGACAGTACCACTTCAGTAAATCAGTGACAAAATTCAGAACATGAACTATTTGGGGAAGAATTGTTACTTGACAAGACATCTGGGAAAACTAGAAAGCAGCTTTTTGGGGGGAAAAGTTTAAATCAGCATGTTATACTATATACTGCAAAAAGCTAAAAAAAAGATATGAGTTCCAAACATAAAAAAATCAAGCTATTAACAATTTAGAGGACAAGATCAGATAACTTTCATAACTATGTCAATGAGAATTAGACATAACTTTGTCTAAGGAGAATTCTTAACCAAAAAGGGAATCTAGAGGAAAGCACAAAAAAAAGATAAAATGGATAATTATTCTTATATGAAATTGAAAAGCTTATGAACAAAATCAATGTATTTAAAATAAAGCTACAGCATTTACTAGAACTATTTTTATAAGGGTAACATGCAATATATAGGGAATTAGTATAAATATATTGGAGGCAAATGGGTAATCAGGAATTGATACCTATGATTAAAAAAAAAGAGATAGTAAGAAAGCAACTAGAACAAATTTTGGTTGTCACTTAGAGTCCTCTACAATATGGCTACAGTATTATATCATCCTAACCTTCGGTCCCACTACACCTCAACTTCCAGTTTTTAATTCTACTTACTGTTTCCTTACATGTGCATGAATGTACATTCCTTCCTTGGACATGACTTCATGCTTTTATCATGCTACTGTCCCATTCGGAATGAGCTCACTTTTGTTTATCTATATACTATATATGTGTATTATATAGTATACCTATATACTATACATTTTCTAGGCCATTTCCATTTTCTGCTTTTCCATGAACTTTCTCCAAGTATTCCAGTTGGTTCTTTGTTTTCTGAAAGACAAATCACTTATTGTCTCATTCTTCCAATCATTTGAAATTTGATCACATACTACTTTTAATTGTAATTTAATTGAATTGTTTAACTCATCTCCTTACCTCTCTCAAAAGTTCCTTAGGGGGTGCTATCACTTTTTTGGTGTTATTGTTGTTGATCACCTATACTGTTATAATTCTCATAGCATGGTATTATTTTAACATTTAATGACCAATAATATTTATTGAATGATTGCCTGAATAAAATCAATGGTTAAAATCTAGAATTGAAAGAAAACAATCCTTCTTATTTTTACCTACATTTATTGTGGGATAATGTGATGATAATAAGTGATGGTGATATATTTTTCCTGCTTCATATTTCTTTTGGGGTGGATTTTTCACAGTAAAATTTAATATATTTTTGTATTTAAAGTTTTGTGATTAAAAACACTTTTTAAAAAAGGTTAAAATGCATATGTGACTCCATAAGTTCTTTCTTTTTTTTAGTAGGAAAATGACAAACAGAAGAGTGGAAAAATAACCATAGAAGAATTTAGAACAATTTATCGGAGTTTTGCTTACAGAGAAGATATTGTTGAGATTTTCAATGTTTATTCTCGAAACCACAAAATTCTGTCCGAACAAAATCTGATGGAATTTCTTAAAAAAGAACAATATGTACTTGAGATGAATAAAAGCATTGCCTATGAGATAATTCAAAAATATGAACCCATCGAAGAAGGTATAATCTTTTCTTATTTGCTTTAGTGTTTATAGTGCAAAGATTTTTGTTATATATAATATATTTTTAATGAATATTTTTGAATCCAGTCTTTTTAGTTTAATGATGGTCCATATTTATTTGTATGAAAATAGTGGCATGCCATATTATTACATTCCCATACATAAAATATTGACCATATTTTGTATATAACCTGTTTTTTCAAGGAAAACCCTCCCTTCCCCCTTCTTTTCCTCAACTCTTGCTCCTAACATACTTTTTTTCTCTATGTCCACTGACCGCCTTCCTTGCTTTCATTTTTACTCTTTCCTCATATTTTCTTCCTTTTTTTTACACTGTTCTTTCCTTATCTAGGGCTACCACCTTTGTCTTATACTCAATATATTTCCTTCTCTTGGGTATATCACTCAGAACAGTGATGGTGCACCTTTTAGAGACATTAGAGACTGAGTGCCCAAATTGCAACCCTTACACTGCATGTGTGTCCCCTAACTTACCTCAGACAGGGGAGGGAGGAAATGTTCCCCTTGGGCTACTAGTTAGAGTGGAGGGTCATGTGAGAAATATTCACAGATGGTGGAGAAGGGGAGGGGAGCAGCAGTACATGCCATAGATTTACCAACATGGACTCATGAATGATAGCTAGATTGACAGTTCATTCTTTTCCCAAAAAATACATAATAGTGTGTTCCTTTTTTTTCCTAGCACATGACTCAAGGATGGTGCTGGATAAAAAATGCTAGAGCTATGTAGTAATAACATATGCTATGTAGTAAAAATATAGCTCTCTAGTGTTTTCCTTGTTTGGTCACTTAGTAGTGTCTGACTCTTGACCACTCCATGGACCATACTTTTCATGGGGTTTTCTTGGCAGATATTAGAGGGGTTTGTCATTTCCTTTTCCAGTGGATTAAGGCAAACAGAGATTAATGGATTTGTCTAAGGTCACATAACTAGAAAATGTCTGAGGATAGATTTGAACTCAGATCTTCCTAACTGCAGTCCAGTGTTTTATCTCCTGAGGCTTCTGGCTGTGAAATGAAGCTTCAATATATATAAAATACAAGCAATAATATGTCAACATGTATTAACATGCAATTGGACACAAGGCATAAATTACCTGCACAAACATTAATATTACCATCTGAATAGATATTTAACCACTTTCCTTTCTCCTGAAGCAAAATAAGTTTCCTTCATCACAGATGTGATCATTCAAATTCTTATGAACTATTCACATTTCTGCTACCTGATGGTATGGCCTGATTATTATTAGCATTTAAAAAATCTTTGGATCATATCACAGGGCCCTCTATATCTGAAATTTAGCTCCATTCTCCAGTCTCTAAACTTTTCTGTGAAAGCCCACTTCAAAGTGAATCCTTCCAGTTTGTGCATGAGGTGGCAAGTCTCACTGTAGCTAGATCTTCTCCTGGGGAATGCAGCCAGTTTCTCATGGTCATCACTCTTGTGGTACATGATTGCTTCATGGCCTTCCAGACTAGCATCTGTACAGAGGACAAAAGGCTTCCATGGATCTGGGCAGACCAATCCTGGTAGATATATAACACAGCCGACAAAGTCTTTGAAAGCTTTTTTACTTTTCTTTGTCTAGTAATCTCTAAATGACTTCATAGAATTTAGAACAATTTAATCTTCCCCATTTTCCCCCTGATTCTCTTTAATCACACATTCATGAGTGAAATTATTTAATAGTTTAGCCATGGCAGCATACTGTAAAATTTGAGATAATAGCCTTCCAAATCCTAGAAATGTTCCTAAATCTTACAGCATTTTGAATGTGGTCAGTTAAAAGAGAGTATTTATGTGTTTTCTCAGTCAGTTTTATATCTTGCTGATATCCTCTGATAAACATGCATAAGAGAGGCTTTGAAAAACTGGAACTTGTCAGTTGATAGCTTTGGATGAGTCTTCTCTTTAGCTGATCTAACATTTTCATTGGAACATCCTTATTTTTCCCCACTGTCTTTCAAAAGAAAAGTAATGAGACCATCTTAATATACCAACACTTCAAGAAAATGCACACGTCTTGCTATTTTCTCCATTGGATGTTGGAAAGTGGCACATGGAATTGAGATGCTTTGTGGCATATATTCAAATAGGTAAAATCAAATTGGGTAGATGAAAACTGTCATGTCTTTGTCTTCTACCATAGGAGTCTGAGCTTAGTCATGCATTAAATCTAATACCAACATTGAAAGCTACTGCTGGCCCAAGAGATAGTCCAGGGCATCCAGAACCCGTAATATAGTGTACTGCTCTACTTTTATTCTTTTATTTAGATAATGGTAGGTTATATATACATAGTCATATCTCTTCATTTTTATTCTATACTCCACTATAAATAATATATGCGTGATACTAGATTTTGCGATGACATCACAATCAACAGTTCTTTCAGAGAGTTTCTGAAATATTGATTAAGAATAAATTTAGATTGTGGAGTGGAACTATGATAGTAGTTTAGAGGAAGCAAACCAGCTGAATTTTTGCAACATCCCCCTCCAAATAACTGCAATAATGGCTCAAATTGAATTCTGGAATGGTAGAGCCAACAAAAGGTCAGGACAAGACATTTTTCCATCCTGAGACAACTTAGGATATTATAAGGAGAGGTCTGTGGTATTGGGTTGGGGACTGAATCAGAGAAGATGCAACAGGAGCCCAGTATTGGGTAAAGGAGTCAACAGAGACAGAAACAGCACTAATTTTGGGAACTGTCAGCTCAGAGATAGAAAGGAGATTTGACAGTTGGGCAAAAAGAGATTACAGGGGATACTTTGTTGATACTAGGCATTGGACTTGGTGCTGTTTGGCAAATCTATTACCTATATACAATTCTGGGTCACAGTTCAGTCACAAAATAGCAGGATCCCTAGTCACAGTTCTAAGGCAGTGAAAAGAATTTATTGCAGCAGGAGAGCAGGAGACCTGATCACAATTCCATATCTGAGAAGAGTATTTGTACTTGTAGCTATAAGAGATTAGGGACCTTTCCTGAGTAAGACCAGAGTACAGATTGGGAGAGCAGTAACCATACTTCTCCCTGCATCACACATCACCTTGGAAGCACCAAAACCTCATAGACCCCCAGAGCTAGCTCTGAAAACAGCAGCACAAAAAAGTCTGAAGCTAGAGACAGTGCCTTCCCACAGCTAAGTGAGCAGAGCACAACTTTAACATAAAATTGAAAGTCAAGAAATAGTGTAGAAAAATGAGTAAACAACAAAAAAGAAAATGACCACTCTACAGTGGCAGTGAAGACCAAGACACAAAATCAGAAAAAGGTAATAATGTGAAAAATAAGCAAAAATTCAAAAGAAAAAATTATAATTTGACATAAGCCTAACAAGAATTCCTGGAAGAGTTAAAGAAAGAGATAAGAGAAATAGAGGAAAAATCAGGAAAAGAAATGAGAGTGATTCAAGTAAATTATGAAAAGAGAATAGGTTGGTAAAAGAGACATAAAAATACTGAAGAAAACGACACCTTAAAAATAAAATGAGCTAAGTGGCAAAAAAAGACCCAAAGTTTACTGAAAAAAAAATCTCTTTAAAAAGAATAGGCCAAATGGAAAATCAGGTGCAACAATTCACTGAAGAAAATAGTTTCTTAAAAATTAGATTTGGGCAAGTAGAAGATAATGACTCCACAAGACATCAAGAAAGAATATAATGAAGTCAAAAGAATGAAAAAGGAGAAAAGATAAAATAGATAATCAGAAAAACATGACCTGGAAAACAGATCAAGGAGAGATAATTTAAGAGTTATTGAACTACCTGAAAGAATAAACCTAGATTATTCCTGGAAGGGTTAAGGATCAGTCATTAAGAATTTATTAAGATGCCCTCCACTGCTTGTTTGGATTCCCTTGTAGCAACTTCCTTTGCATGTCTTGTTAATGGTCCCCTGCTGTTGTGCCTGCTGCTGCCGCTGCTACCTGAGAGGTAGTACAGCCCCTGTGCTCTACATCTTTGCAAGCTACTTTTAAATGTAATAGGTTATAATTGTTCTGCTATATTGTTCTGAGGCAAAATAGATCCAGAGCTGACCTAAAAACCAGAAAGACGTGGGTTCCGGTACTGCATTTTAACAAATATTGGCTATGTCACCCTAAGCAAGTCACTAATCTTCTCATTGCTCTATGCAATTCTTTAGGACTATATGTTATAGAGATGCTGGCATGCATTGGTAGAAGGAGTTTCTTCACCTGAGAGTTTTCTATACAAATAAAATTATAGTTCCAGTTCCTATTGAATTTTTGACCCCTCTTTTTTCCTATTTATTCAGTAAAATTTATTGTTTTTTTAATATTTGAAACTTCATAAATATCCATGCTTGGTTACTGTATATTTTACAGTCTTAATAAAGCCAAAATGAATTCTGTTCTATTAGCTAAGGTTCTGGCCACCTCCAGTTTCCACATTTTTGTTATCTTCAAACAACAGATAAACCATTCCTACTTCATCAACAGAAAACAACTATTGTTATTTATTTTCCCATATTTTGAAGTGTACCTAAATACATCAAATTACTGATTACATGAAGGCAAAAGGCTAAAAATGTGTATAAATTATAGCTATTATAATTTGCAATACCTTTAGTACCATATAATCCCACGTCCTTGAATTTATACAACCTCTGACATAAAAAAAGTGCAAAATGAAGGTCTCACAGGTTCATGCACCAAATTGTGTGGTATATAGAGATGTATTTTTTTAAGCAATAGAAGAATCCTGGAAAATTACATTACTTGATTTTCTTAATCATAATTTAAAATACCTAATTAAAATTTGCTAAATAATGAAGTCTTTTTTACAGAAACTTTAGAAAACTAAAAGCTAAATAGTGAAGTAAGTAATATTGTTTGCCATTTAAAAATGAAAATGATCTTTTATAGAATTTAAGTTAATAGAGGCACATTTGGCATATCTTGGACAGTTATGTGGCACAATGAATAGAGACTTGGATTTGGAGTCAGAAAGATATTTAATATCTTTGTAACCTTGGTAGGCTTAAGTCTCCTCATATCCAAAATTAGGATAATAATGGGCATCTACTTTCCAGAGATGTTGTGAGGATCAGAACATGCAGTATATGTGAGGGACACTATATATAAAAGACTCTGCCAACCTTGAAGGACCATATAAATGCTAGCTATAATATTTTAAAAGTACTAGAACAAACTTATAGTGATTTTATTTACTTGGCCTTCTGAGAGGTATCATTTGTGAAAATTAAGACATTTTATTAACTTAATTTTGAACTGGAAGATCTTGGGGTTATTGGAAATTCTAGTAATTTTAACAATGTATTAATATTTGAGAGATAATGTCTAGTACTAAATACATTTGAAATAGACATTTTTTAGTTGGGAAAAATAATTTTTGCTTTCTTTTAATATTTTTATAGTGAAAAATCAACACCAGATGACAATTGAAGGATTTTTAAGATACATGAACTCAAATGATTGCTTTCTATTTAAAAAGAATTGTACCCAAGTTTATCATGATATGACTCGTCCTTTAAGTGATTATTTTATTTCATCTTCTCATAACACCTACCTGATTTCTGGGCAGTTAATAGGTCCAAGTGACCTTTGGGGCTATGCAAGGTATTTATTTTCCCACTTAATTTGAAATACTACACAACCTTGGCATCTCACTGGAGCAGGTGGGTAAGGAACATTAGTATATGTGTGTCTCATAATCGCCTTTCTTCCTAGGAGATATTTGACAAGTTTCCCATGTAAGACTGTCTATTCCCACTGACATAATAAAAAAGTTATTTTTAGTTTAATAATTAATGGAGTTATTATGAAGAGAAAAAGAAAGACTGAATTCCTACTTCCCTATCTCCACTGAAATTAGTTTGTATCTAAGCCAGTGTCTGATATGGTTTATGTGTAGTCTATCTATAAGGCTATTTCAGTGAAACCAAGTAAATTATATGTAATTACAAATGTTTTAAATATGATCTCTGACCAACTTAATGAATAAATATAATATGTTCTATTAAGATAGTACAAAATTTAAAAATTATATATTTATATATAATTTATATATATATAATTTATATACATATATTTATATATTTATATATTATGTCATTTGCTAGGTATTGTAACAACTATATACATATAACAACATATATATAACTATATATGTTTATGAAAAATCTCTATTGCTTCATACTCTGTCATGACAATTACTCCATTGAAAGTAGGAGAAATATAAAATTGAACTAGTTTTCACAACTTTCATAAAAAAGAAACAGGTATTTGTAAAACACATGCTTTCAGGTAATAAAAATATGACAAACTCAGTCTATAAATTAAAAAAAGACCACTTTGAACTTAAAGTTATAATTCGGGTCTAGTATAATGATGGCAGGGATTTTATTCCAATAAATAACA
>NC_058134.1:189569635-189570212 GCF_016433145.1 Gracilinanus agilis
AGAGGAATATTTAGATCTCCCACTAGTATGGTTTTACTATCTATTTCCTTCTTGAGCTCTGCCAGTTTCTCCTTTATGAATTTGGATGCTATGCCACTTGGTGCATATATATTGAGCAGTGTTATTTCCTCATTGTTTATACTGCCTTTAATCAGGATGTAATGACCTTCCCTGTCTTTTTAAATCATATCTATTTTTACTTTGGCTTTGTCAGAAATCATAATAGTTACTCCTGCCTTCTTTTTCTCATTTGATGCCCAAAAGGTTTTGCTCAAGCCCTGAACCTTAAACTTGTGTATGTCCACCCGTCTCATATGTATTTCTTGTACACAACATATGGTAGGATTTTGGTATCTAATCCACTCTGCTATTTGCTTCTGTTTTATGGGCGAGTTCATCCCATTCACATTCAGAGTTATAATCATCATTTGTGCATTTGCTGACATTTTTGTTTCCTCCCCTATTCCTACCCCTTTTCCTTAAACTATATCCTTTAAAACCAGTGGTTTGCTATTAAGACCCTATCCCTTATCCCCTCCCTTGACTGACTTCCCTTCCTACCCCCTCCCTACTTCCC
>NC_058134.1:189570310-189685521 GCF_016433145.1 Gracilinanus agilis
ACTCCCCTGTTTCCCTTGATTTATCCCCTCTGACTTTCTCAGAAGGGTTAGATAAGAGTTTTATGTCCCAATGGATAGTATAGCTACTCTTCCTTCTCTGGGTTGATTACACTGAGAGTAAGTTTGATTATTATCTCTTAATACTCTCTTCCTCTCCTACTTATAATAGTATTTGTCCCCTCTCCTTCCCATACCCTCTTTGTGTGTAATAGAATATCCTATTTTTCTTATTCACTCAAGTTTCTCTTGGTGTCCCCTGTTATTCACCCCCTCTTTCCCATCCCCCATGTCATCTTAGATTATTTAGTGTTCCACCCTCACCCTGTGAATTATTCTTCTGATTACTATAATAGTGGATACTGTAATAGTGAATAGAGTTCACTACACAGAATTATACATAACATTTCTCTACATAGGAATACATATAATTAGATGTTACTGAGGCCCTTAGAAAGGCAAATTTAAAAATTATAAGTTTTCTTTCTTTCCCCTCTGTTTCTTATTTACCTTTTCATGTTTCTCTCGATTTTTGTGGTTGGATATCAAACTTTCCATTTAGCCCTGGTCTTTTCTGTGCAAATACTAGGAATTCTTCAATTTTGTTGAATGCCCATACTTTCCCCTGGAAATATATATCGTCAATTTTGCTGGATAGTTGATCCATGGTTGCAGGCCCAGCTCTCTTGCCTTTCTGAATATTGTATTCCAAGCCTTGCGATCTTTTAGCGTGGAGGCTGCCAGATCCTGTGTGATCCTGATTGGTGCTCCTTGATATTTGAATTGTCTTTTTCTGGCTTCTTATAAGATTTTTTCTTTGCTTGAAAGCTTTTGAATTTGGCAATAATATTTCTAACCATTTTCTTCTCTGGGTCGAATGTAGTTGGTGTTCTATGGATCCTTTCAATGTCTATATTGCCCTCTTGTTGTAGGACTTCAGGGCAATTTTGCTGAATAATTTCTTTTAGTACGGAGTCCAGGTTTCTATTAATTTCTGGTTTTTCTGGAAGACCAATTATTCTCAAATTGTCTCTTCTAGACCGGTTTTCTTGGTCTGTCACTCTCTCATTGAGATATTTCATATTTCCTTCTATTTTTTCAGTCTTTTGACTTTGTTTTATTTGTTCTTGTTGTCTTGAGAGATCATTAGCTTCTAATTGCTCAATTCTAGCCTTTAGGGACTGGTTTTCGGCTCTAAACTTTTCATTTTCAGCTATGAACTTTTCAATCTGGTCATTTCTGGTGTTCAATTTGCTTATCAGTTCATTTGATTTCTGAGCCTCACTTTCCAATTGCAAGATTCTACCTTTTAAACTGTTATTTTCTTGCCAGATCTCTTCCACCTTCCTCAGAATCTCAGTTTTGAACTCTTCCTTAGCTTGTGAGGAGTTTTCCTTATTTGAGGAGGGTCCTGATGCTTGTTTGTTCTCCTCCTCTGTTTGCTCGGTTGTCTGAATTTTCTCTGTGTAAAAGTTGTCGAGTGTTAAAGACTTCTTTTTCTTGTTGTTTAGCTTTCTCTTCTGAACTTCCTGAGTCTGGGTAGCCATCATTAGCCCAGCAGCTTCTCAGCTTTATCCTCGCCACGGTCTTTTGGCTTCTGAGGTCTGAGTTCTGGTTTTTTCCAAGGTCAAGCCCCCTGGTGGACACCCTTGCTTGATCCTCTGCTGGAGGTTCCTTTACAAGTCTCAGGGCGCTGCTTCCACAGTCGTATCCCCATCTGCACTCGTTCCCCACTCAGGGTTTCAGAGCTTTGGCTAGTGGCTGTGTCTGCCTCCACCCACGCCTCCGCCACACCTGCGCTCTCCCGCGCTCAAATTTCGGGTGCGTTCTTTGGCTTATTGGGGTCCCAAATCTTGCTGCTCTCAGGAACAGGCCCTGGAGCTGCCAATGACTTGATGGGTGCCCCAAACTTGATCTATTTCTTTTTAACTGGCTTCGGCTCTATAGGTGTTGTGTGTGGAGTGGGTGGGGGTGGGGTGGTTGCTCAGCCCGAGATTTAGTGAGAGCTGTTTCACCCCTTTATAGCATGGTAGTATCCCGATTCCACATACCTTCCACACTGCACCCTTTTGTGGGGTTCCTCCGTTCGTCTGGACTTGTTTTTATGTCCCCTTGAGGAGTTTTGTGTGTTTCGGTCAGGAGAGGTTAAGAGCTGCTTTTTACTCTGCCGCCATCTTAACCCGGACTATATATTTACTTTTGAATGACTGATTAATAGCATTAATATCTTTTACACTGTTTCTTATTCACTACTCTTATAACCACTATTACAATTTAGGACCTCACTGTCTTTTGCCTACATGACTCAATCAGTTAACAATTTTTCAATAAGTACATACTTATTGAGCATATGAATGCAATAAATATAGCATATCTATTCACAAAGAACTTACCTTCTAGTGGGAGAGACAAGAAATACATAGGTGGATTCCCACAAATAAGTGTGTGTGTGTGTGTGTGTGTGTGTGTGTGTGTGTGTGTGTATTGAATAAATATAAGGAGAAAAAGTACACGTAAAAAATTAAATACAAATAGTTTGAGTGGGAGAACACTAGCAATTGAGGGCATTTGGAAAGCTTTATTCAGAAGTTGATGCTTAAGCTGCATCTTGAAGGAAGAAAGAAACTCTTTGAGACAGAGGTGAAGAGAGAATGCATTATTCTAGGCATAAGGGAAAGTTAATGCAAAGGAACAGAGAAAAGAGATGAAGTGTCATATGTGAGGAAAAGAAAGCCAGTTTGATAGATTGCAGAGTTCAATAAGTATAATGAACCTGGAAAGATAGGTTAAAGCAAAAGGATGGAAGGTTTTACAAGCCATAAAGAAGGGTTCATATTGGATTCCAGAGATAAAAGGAAGTCACTGGAGTTTATTGATTAGGGAAGTGATACAGTCATATTTGTGTTTAAGGAAAATTGATTTGGCAACACTGGGGATGATGGACTGCAGGGGGAAGAAACTTGAAGCAAAGAAGCCCAATGAGAAGGGCTGTTGCTATAATCTAGGTGAAAGTTGAAGGATATTTGAACTATAATGGTACCTGTGTGTATGTGAGAGATATTGCAATATTAGAGACTATGAGATTTGCCATTTGACTGGATATATGGGATGAGGAAAATGCCAAAGTTAAGACCATGGGGAACTGTAACAATGGTAATATATTTTAGAGAAAAAAGAATGCTTGGAATAGTAGTCGATTGGGTGAGGGGATATGACATGTTCAGCTGTTCGTGTTGAGTCTGAGATGCCTCTGGGACATCCAGTCTGAAATGTTCAAAATTAATTAGTGATGTGATTCTGATCATCATCATCATAAAACATAACACAGTGCCTAGAATACAGTAAGGACTAAGAAGTCTTTATTAACTGACTGACTGACCTAGCCACTGAACGCATATGGCAGTTGTGAACCTGATGGTTTCAACAGAACAAGGGAAATATGGGGGACAGGTAGATTTAGTTCAGGTTGTTGGGGCTTTGAAGAAGTAAGCACGCTCTTTTATTACTGGTAGAACTGTGGATTGGTATAATCATTTTGAAAAGCAACACAGCACAATATAGATATGTATAACAAGAGCTACAAAACTCTTTGTCCTATGAAAGTCTTGCTCTAAGGATGTCAACGGGATAAATAAATGCAAGCAAATTAAACAAAAATAAAAGCAACATTATTTGTCATAGGAAAGCACAGGAAACAACTGATGCTGACACCAACTGGGGAATGGCTAAATGAATTGAGGTAGATGAGTGTAATGGAAATGTATTCAGAAATTGACCAATAGGACAAAATGTAGAAAGAACTAGGAAATAAAGGTAGATCAGAACAACAACTTAAGCATTAACTCTTAATAGTGTAAATAAAAATAACATTTTGTTAACAGGAACAGGTCTTTGATCTCTTTAATATGAATACTCTCTAATCAAGGGCAAATTACGACTTCCCATTCTGTGGTATCCTTGTTCATATCCTCTCCTAAAATGTACCAAAGAATCAGAGAATTTAATAATTGGAATGATTCATCAGTTAACTATGTAGTCCTTTCATACCTGAAAAGTAATCCTTTCTACCACATACCTGACAAGTACTCACCCAACCTTTTTCTTAAAGACCTCGGAAGAAATGTAACTTCTTCTGAAAGCAATTAATTAATTGTAAGATAATAAACATTAAGAATCAACTATATGCCAGACATTGTGCTAAACACAGGGGAAACAAAAAGAGGTAAAAGACAGTCTTTTTACTTAAGGAACTCACAATATAATGGAGAGAGATAATAAGCAAGACATATTTACAGACAGTAATATGTAGGATAAATAGTAAAAAATTAAAAGAATAAATCTATTAGAATTAAGAGGGAAATCCTTCCTATAAAAGATGGGATTTTAGTTGAGACTTGAAAGAAGTTAGGAAAGAAAGTAGGTAAAGGAGCAAGATTATTTCAGGTATGGGGAATAGCTAGAAAAAAAATCTGGAACCAAGAGATGGATTGTCTTGTTAATGGAACAGCAAGATCAGGATGGAAGAGTACCTGCCAGGGAGTAAGGTATAAGAAGACAGGAAAGGTAGAAAGGGGCTTGGTTATGAAGGGCTTTGTATATAAAGCAGAGGACTTTGTATTTGATCACAGAGTTTATAGAGAGCCACAAGAATTTACTGAAGGGTGAGCTATCAAATAGTCAGACCTGAGCTTTAAAAAAATCATTTTGGTAGCTGAATGGAGAATAGATTGAAGTGAGGAGAGAGTTGAGGCAGACAGATCTACCACCAGGCTACTGTGGTATAGCAGATGTGAGGTGGTGAGACCCTGAGAACTAGAGTAGTGGTAAAGTGGTAAAGTGGTAGAGTAGAGTTGCAATCCTGAGGGACTGGGAGTATTGTGTCACCTATAGCAGTGCTGCCCAACTAAAATAGAAAAGGGGTCATTAATTCATATGTGAGGATCTCTGGAGGTCACATTTTAACTAAGAAATTAGCATCAAGAAAGCTTAACTATTACCTATGTTCTATTATATTTTTAATTATTTTGTTAAATATTTCCCCAATTACATTTTAATCCATTTTAGCATGCGAGGATGTTGTGGCCACATGTTTGACAACTCTGCTTTATAATAACAAGGAAGTTAGGAGGGAGAAGAAGATTTAGAGAGGGAAACAAAATGAGTTCAGTTTTGGAAATGTTATGTTCAAGATGTCTATTGGACATACTGTTTGAGATGTCTGAAAGGCAGTTGGAGATGCAAGATTGGAGGTCAGTAGAGAAATTAGGGCAATTATAGGTAGAGTCGAGAATCATTGGCAATAGAGGCAATAATTAAAACACTTGGAAGCTTATGATATTACTAAATAAAATAGTATAGAGAGAGAAAAGAGGAAAGTCCAGGATAGAACCTTGTGGAACACATATGGTTAGAGAGTATGATCAGGAAGATAATTTAGCAAAAGAAGCAGAGGATTGATCAGATAGATAGGAGAACCAGGAGAGGGTAGAGTCCTTCAAATTTAGAGAGGTTAGTGTATTAAAGGAGTATAGAGCAAGCAGTGGTGTTGAAAACTGCTGAGAGGTCAAGGAGGAGAAGGATTGAGAAGAGGCTATTGAATCTGGCAAATAAAAGATCATTGATTATTTTTATAACAGCTAAAATTAAGGTAGACTGAGACAGGAAGTTCTGAGCATGATTGATTTATTAGTAAAATATAAATTTATTAATAGGATCTCAGCTTCCCCAGCTGAGACTGAATATGAGAGGGACAGCTCTCTTTTATAGTTCTGGGTAATACAAAATGAAGAATGGGACTTTGTAGGCAAGGAACAACCTATCATTGGTTAAAAAAATCTCAAATTAAAAATGGTGAAATCAGTGTGAATGGTTGCAGAGTTGAGCCATGGGGTAAAGATATAATTGGTTGAAAATTAGGAATAAAGGGCTAGCAACAATCTCCTTTTTACCTCATGCCACTCAGAAATATTTATTGTTTAGAGTTGACGATCAAAGTTAGAGAAAGTAGACCAGACTTCTTTGGATAACAAACCTGACATCCTTGAAGGAGAACTTGGTGGTATAAAAATAGCACACCATACTCCCTGCTGCTCATCAGTATTATTTTAGGGTAATAGATTTCCATGACACAAGAACAGAAGTGTATTAACAAGAAAATCAGATTTCTAAACTTTCTAAAATTTCTAAACTAAACTAAACAGGCCAGGTGAATTTCTGAACTAAGTTTAGAGACCAAAAAACATGACTTACATGTTTATAGGTCAAAAGTAATTAACTGTAAATAGGATCAATTAAAAGATGGCACAGAGTCAAGCTCATTATTTCCCTTTGGAGATAATGGTTTCATTGGAATGAGGAGTTTGGAAATCAGATTGTAAGGG
This sequence comes from Gracilinanus agilis, assembly GCF_016433145.1. Lineage (NCBI taxonomy): Eukaryota > Metazoa > Chordata > Mammalia > Didelphimorphia > Didelphidae > Gracilinanus > Gracilinanus agilis. Next base: position 189,576,688 of record NC_058134.1, read on the forward strand.
GTTAAGAGAAGAGTAAGAAGAAAGAAAATAGTAGGGGTTAAGAGAAGAGTAAGAAGAAAGAAAATAGTGACACTTATCATAGATGGCTTTTTCTGGGAGTTTAGGCACAAAAATCAGAAGATTTACATAGGGTGATAGTGGGAATGGAAGAATGAAGTGAAGGTTTTCGAGGGTAGGGGAGACATAAGTATATTTGTAAGAAGTAGGGAAAGAACCTCTAGACAGGGAGAGATTGAAGATAACTGATAAGAGTGGATAATCTATAGTGGGGCAATGTGTTAGAGGAGACAGGGTGGAATGGGATCTCCTTTTTAGGAATAGGGGTTAGCTTCGGTAAAGAATCACTTCTTAAAGTGAGATGTTGGTGACAGGAGATAATGGCAGAAGGCACCTAGAATTTGGAAGAGGGGAGAAAAGGATGCTGATGATGAATGGCCTTAATGTAAACTATGAGGCAAGTTTGAGAGAATTGAACTCTGAGAAATCCATAATGAAAAGATTTGCAAGAGCTTCTGTGGAGTATGGGACAGAAGTTCAACAAGGAAGGTAAAATAGTATAGCACTAGCAATGAGGAATCAGTTGAGATTGTGCAGGATGCTCTTAAATCAAAGCTAAAATTGATTCTTTGTAACTTAAATACATTCCTCCTAGTTCTGTCTTCCAGGGCCAAGCAGAAATAAGTCTAATCCTTCCATCATTGGACAGCTTTTAAAATGCTTGAAGACAGCTGTCACTTCTCCCTTGAATATTATCTTCTCCATTATAACGATCCACAGTTCCTTCAATAAGTCCTCATCTGGAATGAGTTTAAAACCTTCATCATTTTAGTTGTCCTCTACTGGATGATAACATAGTAAATGTTTTCTAGATCTTTTAATATTTTGTGGGTACCAGTGGAGTCTTGTATTTTCTAGCTGTTATCTTCCCTCTTCCTGTGTGATACATAGTCCTTTTCTTACTATTAATTTCTTTGTATTCAAGTCCTCATTGGTAACATGTTCCAACTTAATCACATCCACCATGTCTCGGCATTGCCTTTTAGGCTACTTTCAATTTTATTGTCTTGGGAGATGATTGTGGTATTTTAGAACCTATTCTTGTTCCTGGTAATTGTCTGTCTAACCATCTCATGAATTGAAAATACCCCAATATATGATGTAATAAACAAAAAGCCATGGGTTTTTCCTTTGTATATATAGAATGTTTTATAACCTGAAGATCAGTTTGAGGGAATAGAGCTGTGAGAAATCCATGTTATGAACAAATTTAATGGCATTTTTGTTCTTTTGGCTAACCTTGTTCTCTGAACTACAAATCCCTTATCTTATGATCTAATAGTCATCCATGTGGAATGGTAAATTCACAGGTTCTGGGAAAGTTTCTCAAACACAAATCAAAGCCATGAAGCTCAATAAATTCACAAAACCAAACATAATTTGAGGCAGATTCCCCCCACCCCTTTCATTTTTGTTCGTTTTCTCAGTCAATTATATTGCAATAAGATTAACAAGTATATATCTTGGAGCAGGGTTAACAGAAAATATCATGTCTTTCTACAATCGGTGTCCTAAAGCCCCTGGTAACAGGAAAACCAGACGAATACCAGTAATGCATATAATATAGAGAGGATCTTTTTAGAATATGACGAAATATGGAAACCGCCAACTGAGCTCACATCTCGAGTATGTGCCAATATTGGTGGCAGAAACTCAAGTTTACATGTGGCTTCAGAAAACTGTCCATTCACATTTCTCATCCTCTACAACCCTAGAGGGTTATAAATAAAATTCTTCAATAGAGGTCCTTGGGATACAAATTTTTTTTATATATGTGTTGTCTTTTCTTTCTCTACTCAGTCCCCCAGTTTACCACAAGATAAATGTTAGAAAAACATTCACTGCCAAGTAATAATGAAAAATAGTCAAGAAGCCTTGATTTATTCTCCCTATAATTTTTCTATATCATCTTAGAATAGAACTAATGTAAGTAGTCCATAATTCTCAGAGACATAGGAACTCTGGGAAAATAATGGTGTTTAAAAACAAAGGTTTTTTTTGGTCTGTGTGCTTATGTGATCTCTGGAGTATTTTGCTTTCACTGCAAGAAGTGCCTAATTTTTCAAATTGTATCTAGAGCCTCCCTTTCCCTCTACCCTTTATTTTTCCGTATGCTTTATTGCTCATATGTACTTCTTATCTAAATATGTGATCTAATGTACTTGTATCAATAGGTTCTCCATCTACATTTTTATAATCTTTGCAATGTGCATTCTTCATCTATTTGGTTTTTCTTAAGCTAGTTGTTGAATCAACCTCTTGAATGTCTGTAGATTCAATTTGAGGGTCTTGCAATATTTTGAACTATATAAATTTTAAATTCTTATTATAAATAAAACCAGAACATGCCAAGCCATTGTAGTTAAATAAAAGGATGACTCACTAATTTCTCCTCAGTGAGGTTTATAGAGGAGTTGTGGAATATTTTTCTTCTTGTATTCAAAGGTGACAACTTTTCATATGGCTCTTAATACTAAGAAAGTCTTTTTTCAATAATTGTTATTTCATGTCCTTTGTATATGTCATCTACATGTTTGTGTTATTTCTACATATATACATATATGCATATTATATATCAAATCCTTGCCAGAGATAATTCCATGTAATGATTTTTCTCATGTGATAGTTGCTTTTTTGTTCTGATAAATGAATTTGACCTGTGTAATATATTTTTATTTTGTGTAATTGAAATTATTTTTCTTTTGGCATTACCCCTTCTTCTATTTAGAGTTTTAGAGCTCCTATTTTTGTCATAGTTCTGAAAATCACGTGAATTTATTTTCTTTTGAATTTTTGATTCTGTGGCCATTAATATTCAGATCACAAAAACATTTTGTATTTATTGTTGTATGTGGTATAAGGTAAAGAGACATTGTGGCATGATGAATAAAGAGCCAATCTTAGAGTTAGGAGGATATAAATTTAAATGAACCTCTGGAATATACTGTTTAAAAACCTGAACAAATAATTTAACCTCTTAATGCCACTTATTCTCTAAAACTATGATTTACAGAGTAGTTATTTAACCACCTTAGTAAAGGGAGTTGTTACATTGTGAATCCCCTATATCAGTGATGGGCAAACTACAGCTCACGGGCCAGATGTGACCTCCTGAAATGTTCATTATTCTTAATCTGACGAATACAATGAGTAGGATACAATATAATGAAACTTCAAAAGAGTTGTCTTAGAAATAGACTGACAGATAAGCATTTCCTTTCCTTTGGCCCCCTCTTTAAAAAGTTTGCCCATCACTGCCCTATATCAATGAAATCACAGATCTGATTCTAAAAAATGATATAACTTACTGGTCACAGGCTAATTTTTGCTAATCTGTTTTCCAATTTTTTTCATGTTTTTGATAAATAGGGAGTTCTTCCTCAAGTAATATATGTTCTTTTTCAGTAACTGAGTTTAATTGTTTCTGATTCTTTTTTAATTTTTTTTTTTAGAAAAAAATTTTCCATGGTTCCATGATTCATGTTCTTACTCTCCCTGCTCTGCCCCCCCCCCATAGCCAATATGCATTTCCACTGGTTTTTTCATGTGTCATCTGATTCTTTTTTAAAAAGTCTATTAGCTCTCACTAATCTGCTTTTTAATTTTATAAACCATTATCAAATAATTTTAATGATCACAGCTTTATAATATCACTTGAAGTCTGGAAAAGCTATTCTTTTGCTATTTCTCTATTCTTACTTTCTTCCTTATTTTCATTGATATTTTGAACTTTGTTCCTTCAAATGAATTTTCTTACATATATAGTTTTATAAAGTATTCCCTTGGTAGTTTAATGGTATAACTCTAAAACTATAAATTAATTTAATTAGTGACATTATTTCTTTATCACATATAATTACTTATATATTTAATTGGCATGGTTCAATCATGCCCAATGATGATTATTCTAGTTACTTAAGCCATTCAATTTTTTTTAAAAGAATACTTTGTAATTCCAATTATGTAAGTCTATAGTGTGCCTTGGTAAATTGACTCAAATATTTAATGCATTTTCCAGCTGCTTTGAATGGAATTTTTCTTTTTATTATTTTTGCCAGATTTGATTATACATATATATGCTAATGATTTTCATATATTGACTTTGTAAACTACTACTTTATTAAAGATTAGATTCTTTGCTGATTCTCTTAGGTTTTCTAAGTAAATCATCATGTAATCTGTAAATAGAGATAATTTTGTCTCTTCTTTCCCTTTATTTATGCCTTTGATTTCTTTCTCTTGTATTATTGCTGCTATTAGCATTTCTAGAATTATGTTAAAAAAAAACCAACAGGGAGTAGAAATATTCTTGCTTTACTCCTGTATTCTAATGGAAAAGCTTCAAGTGTTTCTTCATTACAAAAAAAATGTTAGCTACTTTCTAACAGGAGAATACTGCTTACTCTCCTCGAAGTTTCGATACTATTGCACATATTTCTCACTGTCCAGGCAGTTGTAAAATCTGTTTGATCCTGTTTTCATTGTATTCCTTACATGCATCCTCTTCTTTCCCACTTATAGTTACTATCTTAATTCAGATATTTATTACTTTTCATCTGGATTGTAATAAAGTTTCCTAATTGGATCCTCTGCTTTCATGTTTTCTTCTCTCCAATCCACCCTTTACAAAGTTGCCACAAATTAATTGCTTATAAAGGCACAAGTCTGACTGTATCACTTCCCTGCTCAAAAATCTCAGTGTTTCCATATCTCCACTGAGGAAAAAATCAACAATTCAGCTTTGCATCTATAGCCCTCTACATTCCAGATTGAATTTTACCTTTCTAAATTTACTTTGCATTAATACTCTTCATTTATATTACATTCTACTCATGCTAGTCAATGACACCAATTATTTCTGGTTCTCAGCACCAGATATAATTGGAGGTTTAAGAATTGACCAGCAATATGGATTTTTTTTTAAGTTCAGGGGACAAATATTTCCTTGCATTCCTGAAAGGGATCTGAATTTTTGTGCTCTTTGATTTGGGAACTTGAGTCACTCTTAGGAGTTTTAAGCATTACACACAGCCTTCAGCATGGCAAACTGAGAAGAAAGAGCAGGGAAATCACAAGATGAAATGAAAAATACTAGCACTATAGGAGCAACTCTGGAAGAAGAAACTGAAAAAGGAGAAACAAAAAGTTAAATCTGAAAGGAGGGAGGAATTGCAACAAAGGAGGAGACCAATGTGGGCCACCTAGACTTTTAGGTAAACAATGATTATGATGTTGGCAATAATAATAATAATAATAACAATAATAAACAACTAACATTTATGTAGCATCTACTGTATGTCACGCACTGTGCTAAATGCTTTATAAATATCTTATTTGGTCCTCTTTATAACCATGGCAGTTAGGTGCTATTATTAGTTCTATTTCAAAGATGAAGAAATTCAGGCAAACAGGAGTTAAGTGGCTTGCTCAAAGTCCCACAGATAGTATCTGAGGCTAGTTTTGAACTCAGGTCTTCCTGACTACAGATCTAACATCATCTACTGTGCTGTCTAGTGACCCAGATGCCTAGCTGTATTTTCAGAAAAAACTCGGTGTGTACCTTCAGTAAGCTCAGCTCAAGTATTCTGTTCTAAGATGTTTAGAGAAGGTAGAAGTCTACTTCGATATCTTCCTTTTCTGTTCTACTTCTCCCACTCCTTATATTATTACCATTTGGGGTGTTTTTTCTGTCACTTCTTACCCTTGTACCAGTGATTCCTGTTAGATTGTAATGTCCTGAATGGTACTGGCAATGCCGTCTCCCTGTTGCTTCCTATCAGTCTACTTTGTTGCAGGCTGTATATATCTTTTAAAATTCTCAGGTGTGACTCAAATCCCTTCCATTCCAAAGACGGAAATAGTTAAAATCATCGCTTTATCAAGGGAATTCTTATTGCCCTTAGTGTGCAAATCTGGATATAACCAATATGCTATAGGCTCACAATTGCAAAATGTGTCTAACTATGTCTCTTTCTTCAGGCTATCTCCTAATCTCAGGAATCATCTTGATAGGTTTGAAGTATCTTTCTCTAATATTATAAGGGTGAGTGCCTATTTTGGGTGTGTTTCTCCCACTGTTGGCTTCCAGTATGTAGCTGCTCAGTTCCATTTAATCAAATAGCTTTTACATACAGATATTAACTTCTAAGATATAGCAAGAACAGAAGTACAAGCATTCTCTCTCCGCCTCCAAACTCCCTCATACCTTAGAGGCACAGTTCTTCCCTGTATTGTCTCTGTCACTGGCAAGAATGAGTTCAGATTTAATATAATTTCTACATAGTGTTGATCTTACAAGTTCAGATCCAAATGTGTCAGGACTAAAAATGGATGGATATTTAGTACGACTAGGATGAATCCCTGCTCTTTGACTTGGATCTTTATTCTTCTCACACACTAGCTTTTCTACTTGGGAAAAATTGTTGGGAAACCTGGGAAGCAGTTTGGAAGAAACTAGATATTGGCCAACATTTTACACCCCTTATCAAGTTAAGATCAATATACATAAATGACCTAGACCTAAAGGGAGACATTGTAAGCACATTAGATGAGCAGGGAACATTTGCTATCTATCAGATTTATGGATAGGAGAATTTATGAATAAATAAGAGATAGAAAGCATTTTGATATTTAAAATGAATAATTTTGAGTATGTTAAGTTAAAAAGGGTTTTGTACAAATAAAACTAGTGTAGCCAAGATTACAAGGAAAGCAGAAAATTGGGAAAAATTTTTATAGATAATATCTTGGATACATGTCTCATATCTAAAATAGAGAACATCATCAAATTCATAAGAATATAAGCCATTCTCCAGTTGATAAACAAATGGTTAAAAGATATGAACATACAGTTTTGGATGAAGAAATCAAAGCTATATATAACCATATGAAAAATGCTTTGAGTCATTGTTGTTTAAAGAAATGAAAATGTAAGAAATTCTGAGATATCATCTCATACTGATCTGATTGGCTAAAATTAATTATGTTCAACGTTATAACATTGTGTATTATACCTTTTGGCCCAGAAATACCACTTATATGGTTTCTTTCCTAAAGTGATCAGGGAAAAAGGAAAAGAACCTATATATATTCTAAAAGTTGTAGTTTTGATTGTAATGGAATGTAAGAAATGACAAAGAGATTAATTTAAGAAAATAAAAAGACCAATATGAAATTATGCAGGATGAAACAAGCAGACTCAGTGACCATTATATACAACAGAAATATTGTTTGAAGAATAACTTGTGTATGTCAACCTCCAGAGAAAGAACTGAAAAATAGAAATAAGCAAGATGTAGTTTTATGTATACATATATCTTTTTGTTAAATGATGCCTTCTTTAGCATGGAGAGAGGTAGGAAGGAGGGAAATACCTGGTTATTTTAATGTAACAAAAAATAAATTTAAAAAATAAAACATATGCCTAGCTAACTATTACCACTTACAGAATGCTTATTCATGATGCTCAGGTTTTTATAAGGCACTTTCATTACATGTCATCACAACTCTCACAGAAGCAACACTCCATAGACTTTTTTTTTTTTTTTGGAGAGGAACTGCAGCAGAGGCACTTTGACCATGCTTGTAGAGACTGGGTTTGTTGATCAGTCTTCTGTTATATCAGATTGCTAATTTGTTCTCAAACCCCTACTGTCTATGCCTCATCTGTATAGCTTTGGACAGATTGTTTTTCCATACCTAGAATAAACTCTTTATTTCCACCTTTTAGAAAATATCGAATCCTTATAGGCTTAGCTCAGGTGTCAACTTTTATGGGAAGCCTCAACTGATTACTTCAGTGCTTTCTTCTTTGGCAAATTACAATGTTTATTTATCTATGAACAAGCTATTGTCTTCCTGTAGAACTCTTGGAGAGTTTTGTATCTGTTAGTTTTTCTATACCTATGAAATGCAAATGGTAAATGTTTAATAGATTTTCATTGAATTACCAGCATCTTTTGAGAATGTCACCTTTAATTGAACCTATTGATTTTCCCTATTTGTTGTTTTGGGGCATATTTTCTTCTGTACACAATTTTAATCACTTATTTCCAACTGCTCATTATTTCAGTAGTTTTTGTTTAAAAAGGAAATGACACATCCTTGCTTTCTCTTTTCCTAAATTGTGTTGACTTTTCCTTTTTTTGTTTTGATCAAACCCACCAGAAAATCTCTTGTTCTCTTGTCCAAGGTACTAAACTTTTTTTTAATGTATGAAAAAACTCCCAAAGTATTTAGATGATTATTTTCAATAAAATCAATTTATCTTTTTGGTGACTAATCTTAATCATGATCTTTTTTTAGGCATCTGAATACCCAGTAGTACTCTCTTTAGAAAATCACTGCTCCCCTCAGCAACAAGAAATAATGGCAAATAATATGCAAAGTATTCTTGGGGATGCACTGCTTTCTGATGTACTTGAAAATTTTCCAAATGAATTACCTTCACCTGAGGTAACTGTAGCATAGGTTAATATAGTTTTATAAACATAAGAATGTTTCCATTCTCTCTCTATCTAATCCTTCTTTCACATAGCTGCCCAAAGTGAGACGTTTAAGATGCCAGCCATTCAGGTTTTTGAGTTAAGCTGTTGCAATGATTTGACTATTTTACAATTTTTAAATTTTAACTGTGATCCTAACCTTATACTGAGTAAATCATTTATTCTAAATTTTCAGTTCAAATGTCAATTAAAGATACATTAAAAATGCTTACCTTATGTCTTAGAATTAATATTAAATATTAGTTCCAAAGTAGTAGACAGGGTAGGCAATTGGGGTTAAGTGACTTACCCAGTAGGGCTTGTTTTATTTTTGTTTTTCATCTTTTATGCTAAACACAATTCCTTGCACTTAGAAAGTGCTGAACAAATGCTTATTGACTGATAAATGAACTATTCTTTCTCATAGTTACCTCATTTGTAAAATGGGGATAATAATACCTTTGGACTTAAATCACAGGCTGATTGAGAAGATAAAAATGTTAAGTGTATTGTGTTAAAGTGCTTTGTAACTATAAATGTCATGCAATTCTAAGTTAATCATAACTAACTATAAATTAATTATTTTAATTAATTATCAATAATGTTCACCTCAACAAAAGTTTGAGATAAATTCTATGAAATTCCAACCATGCACCACTTTTTAGTAATTATATAGCATCCTTAAACAGACACCAAGCTTATCTCTTAGAGATCCAGAAATTTATTAGTAAATTTAATATCTCATTTTTCCTGGATATTCTTCACTTTTATTTTACAAGTTATATTTGGTGCTGATTATATCTATAATGGGCAAACATTTTCACAACTTTTCCTCCATTCCAACTTGTGGATAATTATTCATTTAATTTGATTAAATCAAACATTTTTTGACACCTGCCATTTTGAAAACATTACAGTGAGGTCCTTTAATGGATACAAAGATCTTCAAAGAAAGTATAATCTCTGTCTTGAAAGAGAAAATAAAAAAAAATATAGCACAAGTTTGAGACTTCTCTGCCCAAGTACCTTCAGTAGATCCTGATGTTATAATAAAACTCTTTTGCTTAGCATTTAAAAATATTCAGAACCTTGTCCCACACCATCTTTCCAGCTTTATATCACATTAATTCCTTTGATGCATTCTATTATCTAACCATAATGTCTTACTTGCTGTTCCTCAAACTCTACATTCCCTCCATCATCTTGATAACCTTTTCATGTCCTTCAGAACCTGAAATGCAGTGACTCCACCTTTACTGCTTAGAAATCTTTCCCTCTTTAAAATTTCAGTTTAGGTGCTGTCCCTTATTAGAAATCTTTCCTGATCCCACTAATTGCCGATGTTTGTTACTTCTTTAAATCATCTTGTATTTGCTTTTCTGAGAACATGTTGAATTCTTCCTGTCCTCCAGTAAAATGTAAGCTCTTTGAGGGCAGGAATTGATTTTTCTTTTCTTATGTCTCCAGTAGCTAGCACAATGCTTTACTGTATAATTTCATTATGTAATACTTGCTATACTTATTCATTACATTAAAAGCAATGAATAAATGCTTCTTGGGAATGAAATTGATTTTATAAAACCATAATAATCTATATAATAAAATAAAGGCAAAAGAAGAGTGGACAACATGTATTTTTCTGAGATCACCTGTGTCTTGGCTTCCTTGAAGGCAAACTGTTAGCTATCAAGTCAAGGAAACTTTTCATTCTAAGATCTTAGATCAAGTCAATAAAAAGTGTTCAAAATTTCTGAAAAATAAATGCTATTAGAATTCACTGGAACCAGAAACTGAATCTAGAATGGGAAGAGTGGTGTAATTGAGGAACTTTCTTGAAGGAATTGATAATTTAGATTTATATTAAGGTTGCTTAGGATTTGGATAGGTGGACATGGATATAAAGCATTCTAGGTAAAGTAGGGACCACAAGCAAATCTGGAGAAGTAAGAAAACATGGGATGTGAATGAGAATCCAAATTGAATAGCAAATAGGATACTTGTGTAAGAGTAAAAGGAAATATAGATCAAAATGGGGCCAGTACACCTAGGATTTTCAATGGCAAGTTGAGAAATTTGAATTTCTTGTAGTAGGCAATGAGAAATCACTGAAGATCATTGAACAGGGAGCTGCCAAGAATCAATAAATGAATAAATGAATCATTAAGGCTCTGCTTTAAAAGATTAATTTTAGTAATGGTACCTAGGATGTTACAGATTAGAGTCTGAAGAGACAAGAAGAATGTGGATGAATTCAGAGGCTACTTTAATAGTATATATAAGACATATTAAGGGCTTGTACTGGGGGCATATAATTGATTTGAGAAACAGTAAGGTGGAATAATCAATAGGATTTGACAAATGACTGGATATATAAAAAAGAGAAAAGAAGGAAACAAAAGTGACAAATTTTGAGCCTAAGGGATTATTAGATTAGCATCATTAATGAGAAAGGGAAAAAAGAATGAGCAAACAACTAGGTGTTATATATTATCCTATCTCACTCCTATTTATAAACTTTAAAAGAATATTGTTATTGCCCTCATTTTCTCATTATCATCTGACTCAGCCATTTCTAGCAGCTAAGATTCTATCCTACTCTATGGAAACGATTCTCTCAAAAATTCCCAATGATGATTTAACTGCTAAATTCAACAAAAATGGAATTTGTTATATATATTAAAGTGTAATGTTTATACTCTTAGGCTGTATCAGCCATCATTATTTATGTCTATATATTATAAATGTTCATTATCATAGTTAATCAAATATATTATGAGGCACTTTTCAATTCATATAATTGTGAAGAATTAGTAAAAATGAATTATTGTACCTACCATTCAACTTATATCCATAGGCATTGAAATTCAAAATACTAGTAAAAAATAAGAAAATTGGAACAATAGAGGAGACAATTGAAAGAATAGGCACTAACAAACAAGGCCGGATAGTAGAATGTGAAGAAGAGGAAGATGAGGATGAGTCTGAAGAAAAAGACAGTGCTACTACACCCATACTTAAAGAGAACAAAGAAAAAGATCTAGAAGAAAAAAAATCTATAATAAGCAATTTCATTTCTTATTCTAAGAAAAAAAAGGTAAGAAACTTCTAAAAAATTAGCAATGAAAAGAAGATTTTTTTCCCCTTACTATTCCTTTAATTATGTGTTGCTTTCAAACAAGAGTTTTAGAGGCAGCTACATGGTGTAACGGATAGAGGGCTTGACCTGTAGTGAGGAAGATCTCATTTTAAATACTTTCACAGATATGAGCTTTGTGACCTGGACAAATTATTTATTCTTTTCCTCAGTTTTTTTAATTTGCTTTTAAATTTTAGATTAAATTTATCTCAAGGTTGTTGTGAAGAAAAAATAAGTAAAGTACTTTCTTTGCAAATTTTAAAGCACTGTCTAAATGCAAGCTATTACAATTTTGAAAAAAAAAATTGTCCTATCGTAGAACCTGAGTACAATGTTTAAGTTTTATTTTGAATTAGTTTTTAAAATTAAAATTTATTTATTTGTTAAATTAAAAGAACTAATCAACTTTCTCCTTCCTTCCCCCTCATTAGGGAAAAAGAGTCTTGTGTGTATATAATTTGTGTGTCTTATTTATTTCTGTTTCTCAGTTCTTTCTCTGGAGGTGGACATACACAAGTCATTCTTCAAACAATATTTTTGTTGCTGTATACAATGTTCTCTTGGTTCTGCTTATTTCACTCTTCATAATTTCATGTAGGTCTTCCCATGTTTTTCCAAATTTAATCTGTTGTCCTGTCTTACAGTGTAGTAGTAGTATTCCATTATAATTATATGCCACAATTTGTTTAGCCAGTCCTTATTTGATGGACACCCCTTTAATTTCCAGTTCTTTGGCACTCCAAAGAGAGCTGGTATAAATATTTAGAATATATATGCTCTTTTTGTCTTTTTTCTCCAAGTTATGGGTCATATAAATGCACTACCATGTATGTCAAAGTTATATAAAGACATATCTCATAAATAAATTAGACATAATAGGAAAAATTGTTCTGGTTTCTACTGCAACTAGAACAAGAACTAAATAAGAGCAGAGACAAGGCTGAAATTGTGCTCTTCTTGTGATGTTCTCAAACTCTTCCCTAAAATAGAGTTCCATTTTAAAAAATGTTGATGGATAATAGACAGGAAATTAATCTTGGAGCCAAAAAGGTCCTTCAAGTCACACCTCTGACTTATAGTAGCTATGTGACCTTGGTCAAGTCATTTAAGGTGCTCTAGGCAACTCTAAGACTATATGTTGCAGAGAAGGTTCTCATATGAATTAGAGGGAGTTACCTTATCTGACAGGTCCCTATCCACTGAAATCACAGGTCTAGATCCAATCTCTCATTTTCCTATGGTGTCAAATGGCTGTCAGTAATAGGATACTGGAATATCAGAAAAATTAAAATTGTAGGTCACCTAAAAAATCTAGAGGATAAAGCCAATGTGAGGAGGCAGTAACATGCTACCAATTTAACTTTAAGGACGGGGACACTTTTTCCTTTGTATCTCCATTGCCCAACATAGATCCTGACTCATAGAAGTCTTCATGCTTGTTGACTGAGGGGAGGGGAGTAGAGGGGAGGAGAGATCAGGAGAGATATGGAGAGATCTCAAGTCATTGGGCAGACCCTCTATGGAGGATTTGAGAGAAATTGCTCAGAGCCATGTAGGATCAAAAGGTGGGGTGGATTGTGAACTGTATCATTTATTGGAGAAGACCAAGGATCCAGTGAGAAAGAAAAAACCTACCTAGCCTGTTATTGATATTCTTAGGTGTTAGAGCCAGTGCTTGTGAGATAGAGCTTCATGATCTGGGGGGATGACTATGACAAGTCTGCTTCTCTGATAGGCTTCCACTAAATAATTTTCCCTTTTCTATTATTTACTGGTAAAATTATGCACTTCCTGCCCCCCCCCCCCAATTTCAGGGCAGATTTCATTACCCAGGTATAGTTAGCAATGAATAATTGAACCACAGATATTTAGGAGAGCTGAATGATTTTCATCTAACTAGGTGATTTGGAAGATGTTCACATCTGACAAAATGCCCTTATATTTCTTCTTCTATACCCTGTATGAATCAGTCTTCCTCTTTCATAGGCCCATTTCGCTTCAGTTCTCTCAGCACCTGGACTATTCCACCTTATCCTTTGCAAATTTCCCTGCATCCTTAGACTTATTAATTCCTGATGTCCTTCATTCAAATGACTTCCTTTGCTTCAGTTAAGAAATGTAGCAACAACAGAAAGGCAGGAGAAAAACATATGATCAACCATGTGGTTCAATAGGAATATGATTGGGGTTTTGATGTTAAAAGATCACTCTACTGCAAATATGAATAACATGGAAATAGGTTTTGAACAAGGATATATGTAGAATCCAGTGGAATTGCCTGTCAGCTCCGTGAGGGGGAAGGGGAGATTGGGGGAGGGAATCATGAATCATGTAACTATGGAAAAGTATTCTAAGAAAATGTAGCAACATATTCATACTTTACATCTCATGATATCACAAAATGAGAACTTTGATGCATGCATGCATGTTTATTTGTATATATATATATATGTACATATATATATACACATTTATATGTATTTTGTGAAAGCTTCCTCTTTTCCCAATTGCATACTTCATTAGAAAGAGAAACTCCATTTAAAATCACCCTAGACAATATAAAATATTTAGGAATCTATATACCAAGACAAACACAGGAATTATATGAATGCAACTACAAAACACTTCACACAATTAAAACTGGATCTAAATAATTGGAAAAACATTGATGGCTCATGGGTAGGATGAGCTAATATAATAAAAATTATAATCCTACCCAATTGTGCTCTTCAGATCACCTCAGCATTATATCTCATCCTATACAGATAGTAATAATAATTACCTCCCAACTATACTGTGAGGGTTTTAAAATATTGTGGCCAGGGAAACTGCATCCCCCAGCATGCCCCAGGGGTCCCTCCCCCTAACTTCCTGGCATGGGATTGGTCTTGAATGGACCAATCCCGTGCAAGGGAGGGGGACATGCCCCCTACTTCTGGGTGCGGGATTGGTCTTTATAAGGACCAATCCCTCACCAAGGAGGGAACTTTGAATCTGAGAGGATTCAAGATTTAGCGAGGTTAGTCTATTTTAGGCAGGAGAAATTCCTGGGTTTGTGGCTTTTTTTCATTTTTTATTTATTTATTTTTTTAATTAAAGTTTGTCAGATCTAAGATAAAGAGTTTGGGTTTTCCTTTATTCAACCCTAATATACAACTACCTATCCATCCTCTCCTCCTTAGTCTCCTTTGCAGAACTTCATCTAGGTCATGCCCACTAATTCTGGTGGTCCCACAGGGCTCTGTTCTGTGCTCTTTTTTTTCTTCTTCTTTACTATTTCACTTGATGATCTCATCAACTCCCCTAGATTAAATAATAATCTCTATGCCAATGTTTTTTTTTTTTAATCAAATTTACTTATCCAATTCTAACCTCTACTATTCTCCCATCTCCTACAGCCTATTAGATATTTCAACTTAGTGGCTCCATATATATCTTAAATTTAACATGACCATAAGTAAACTTATTTTTCCTCCTAAACTCAGCCCCATTTCAAATTTTCTTGTTACTGGCCAGGGTACCTCCATCTTCCTAGTCCACCAGGATCCCGATTTATTAGTCTTCATCCTCACTCTCACTCACCCTCTCTCCCTGTCCCATATCCATTCTGTTGCCAATGCCTTTTGATTTTACCTTTGTAATATCTCTTGAATATGTATCCTTCTTTCTGTCACCAGTCTGGTTCCATTTTTTAATCTAGAGGATTTGGAGAATGAGTTAATCTTCTCATTCTCAGACTATTCTAATAGATTATCTGTTGGTTTTCCTGCCACAAATTTATCCCCTCTCCAGTCCACCCTCCATTTAGCCACTAAACTAATTTTCCTCAAGTGCAGACCGGACTCTTCCCCTCTGCTCCCCACCTCAGTGAAGTCCTCTTGCTCTCCCCATCACCTCCAGAAGCAAATATTAAATCCTTTGCTTGTCATTCAAAGTCCTTCATAAACTAGGTCCCTCCCTTCTAGTCTCTCTTCTCTTCTTTTCTTTTCTTTTTACCCCTTATCTTCTGTTTTTGGATCAATTCTAAAACAGAAGAGTGGCAAAGGCTAGGTATTTGTGATGAAGTGACTTGTCTAGGGTCACATAGCACGGAACTATCTGAGGTCATATTTGAACCCAGGTCCTCCTGACTCCAAGCCTGGCACTCTACCTAACTGTACTACTTAGCTGCACCCTAGTTTTCTTATCCTTTACAACTTCTCTTTCCCCAGCTACTCTGTGATCCAGTGACCAACCCCTTTATCTGTTCCTCAAAAAAGACATTCCATTCCCTTGACTCTGGGCATTTCCACTGGCTGTCTCTCAGGCACGGAATGTCCTCTTTTCTCCTCTCCTACTCATGGCTTCCCAGCTAAAAACCTAGTCAAACTCCCACCACTCTCTTTTATTGTGGATGATTTCTTATTTATCCTGTTAGTAGTTTATCCTGTTTGCATGTTGTCTCCCCCAATAGACCATAAGCTCTTGGAGGGCAAGGAATGTCTTGTCTTTCTTTGTGTCCCAGTGCCTGAAACGGAGTAGGCTTTTAATAAATAGTTATTGATGGTAATGATGACGAGGAAATTGAACCCTTGAAAACTTAAATGATTTGTTTATGATCACACAACCAATAAATATCAGAAGCAGACTCAAACCCAGGCATGATAATCTGTCCGCTGAAACTTGTGCCATGTGGCACAGATTCAACCTGTAGGGAAATAAAAAGAAAATGACTCTAGTGGTTACTCTCCTGGGAATCATGCTGGTGACCCACCTGGGGACACAGAAGCAGAAAGAATTGTCAGCAGTTTCTTTTAGAGCCAGAGAAGTACTTCCTCCATATACCCTGACTTTTCTCTTATTAAGATAGCTTAAATATGCATAAAGTACTTTCCTTGCAAGAATCTTGTGGGGTAAGTTGAGCAAGTGTTATTTTACTCATCTGAGAAATCAGAAACAGGTTCCCAGAGTTTAAGTGTCTGACATATTAATGATGGCACAACTGCCATTCGTCAGAGGCAAGATTCAAACCCAGGTCTTGAGTTCAATTCCATTTTGCCACTGTTCAAGGAGAGAGCTTTGGGACGGACCAGCATCCTTAATGTCCAAAATGCTGAACTATAAGTCCCCCCCCTTTTTTTTTTCAAAAAAAGAGAAAGGTTTCAGTTGTTCGCAATATTATATGAGGTTTAAGATACCTAGTAATGACTGGACATAAAGGAAATCACAGGCCTTCTTATTCCAAGTTCTGTTCTTTTTTCTAATGTGTACCAGGGTGCTGGCTACTGTTTTTATATCCACAAAATGTTACAGGCCCACAGGATAAATGAAAAGAAAATTCATATGCTTGATGAAGAGTAACAGAACTCATTGGGAAAAAATGGAAATATTTAGTATCTTTGTATAACATTTATTTTATCTATTATGATGTATTATGTGATGTGCAGTTGTGCTATTTTCACAATTTATATTTGCAAAAGAAATATATTGACTAGATTAAAATGATTCTCTATATGGTAATTTTGCCAATAACATACTAAGATCACATGATTGAAAGTATAGTTCTTTGATTTGGAAAATATTTTTCTTTGAAAGAACTTATAAAACATTGAAAAATAATTATGTTCTATTTATAGATTAGGAAGGTGAAATTATCTTTGGAGCTGTCAGATCTTGTCATTTACACCAAAGCTGAGAAATTTAGGGGCTTTCATCATGCCCAAATTAATCAGAAATTCAATGAGAATAATTCTATTGGGGAGTTGCGTGCAAGAAAACTTTCAAAACAGAAAGGTAATTTCTTTTATTTAGCCATATTGTGTTTATATTCTATATTTATTCATAATATTTACTTATTGAAAATCTAGTTTTCACCATTAAATAACTAAGGGTGGCCTCTCTACATATACATTTATATAAATATATTTGAAATGTATGTTCATAATTTCATGGAAAACTTTTATATTTTTTAATAAAGTAAATTCTAAAAATGTGCTTTGAGTTAGGCTGAAAGTTTTGTTTGGCAGGCCTGACAGGCATAAATATTGGTTTTATATTTTTTTAATTAATAGCATTAAAGCAAATAAGTAAACAAGTATTTTAATAATAATATTTATCTAGTATATTAGTTTAAGCTTTTCTTTGAAAATACTTTTATATTTCACTTTATTTTATCTCTATAATTATGCTATTCTATATCATACTATATAATTACTATACTACTACTACAACAAATAAATATATATTCCTTACTTTGTGCCAGGCATTGTGCTATGTGCATTACAATTATTTTCTCATTTAATTCTCACAAAACGTTGGGAGGTGGATGCCATTATTATCCCCATTTAGAGTTCAGGAAACAGAGGCAAAAAGAAGTTAGGTGACTTGCCCAGAGACACTGACTTAGTTTCAGGGCAGATTTGAACTCCAGACGCTTTGCTCTATTATGCTGCCAGCTGCCCAAAGTTTAATAGATAACTCAGGAATTATTAACTCAGTTTTCCCCCCCTTTAAAATGGGGGAGAATGAAGAATGAAGGGATTGAATAATTTGCCTCATTTTACACATTTCAGATCAAGGTTCCTTTCTTCATACCATGTTGTCTATTTTCCCCTTCAGTATTTCCTTTTTAGTACCATTATATGTTACCAGCTTGAAAGAGGAAGACAACCCTTTCTGCCCTATCTGCTCTCTCCCCTACCCAATTCCTTCCCCTTTAGATATTCCACTGCAATCCTGCTTATTTTAAATCTACTTTAAGTATATTGCTAATTCATTTAAAACTGGTAGTCTTAGAGGATGCTGGCAGACAGTTTTCTTAAGTGCTTTCCCACCTACTTAGAAAATGATAAGAGTGGGAGGATAGGTACTCAAGCTGTTCATCATGCTTCATGATAAAAGGAATAAGTGACCGAGTTGGAATTTATTTATATAATAACTATGAAGGGGAAACATTTTGCCATTCTGATTTTGTGAATAAAGAGCTAGAAAATCAAGTTGTCTGCCCACAATTAGGGATATTTCTCTTGTTTCTGTTTTCACTATTCTATTAAATCTATTCTTTCCAAAAATTACCATTGACCTCCTAATTGCTAAGTCCACTGGCTTTACCCACCTTATCATATTTATTGCATTTGGCACTGCTGACATCCTTGTTTATTGCATACTTTCTTCTCCTTTTGGTTCTGAAATTATTCTCTTCCAATTCTACTCTTTGACCTTTCTTTATCTCCTTTTCCTATTTATTACCTTCTCCTTTCCCTCTAAATGTGAATTTCTCAAAGCTCTGTCCTTGTCTCTCATATTTATATGCTCTCTTCTTTGAATTTCATACATTACATAGGCTACAAATGACACTCCTATGACACCTAAATCTATATAATTACTCCAAAATCTATACAGCCATTCCTGACCTTCCTCTTGAGCTCCAGTTCTCCAGTTCTAGGTGCTTACTAGACCTGGATGTTTCACCAAATCCTCAGTATATCTAATAATTTGCTCCTACTAGTTCCACTTTATCAAATCCAGTTCAAGACCTCACCTCTTACCTAGACACTTTATAGTAATGAGATCCTGACTACAATTTCCCTGCCTCCATCTACTCTCTCATTTTTTTCCAAATCATTCTTCACACCACTGTGAATATAATCTTTCAAATACAGCAGTCCACATTAGATGTGTCTTTAGAATTTCATTCTTTTTTAAAATTCAGAAATTTTGTTTTCCCAATTACATGCAATAAAAATTTTCAATATATGTTTTCTGAAGTTATAAGATCCAAATTGTCTCCCTTCCTCCCCTCTTCCCTTTAGGAGATGGTAAGCAATTTGATCTGGATTATACATGCATTATCATGCAAAACATACTTCCATTGTTGTAAGAGAATACTCATATAAAACCAAAACCCCCAAATAAAAACACAAATAGCCTAATGTGAAAGATAGTATGCTTCAATCTTCATCTGACTCCCACAGTTCTTTCTCTGGAGGTAGATAGCATTCTTTGTCATAAGTCCTGGATCATTGTATTGCTGAGTATAGCTAAGTCACAGTTGATCATGTGTAAAGTGTTCTCCTGGTTCTACTTATTTTGCTCTGCATCAGTTCATGTAGATCTTTCCAGCTTTTTCTGAAATTATCCTGCTTATCATTTCTTACAGCACAGTAATATTCCATCACCAACATATATACCACAATTTGTTCAGCCATTCCCCAACTGATGGACATTCCCTCAATTTCCAATTATTTGCCACCACAAAAAAAGCTGCTGTAAATATTTTTGTACAAGTAAGTCCTTTATCCTTTTTTATATTTTTGGTATATAGAACCAGTTGTTACAGGATCAAAGAGTATGCACAGTTTTATAGCCCTTTCGGCATAGTTCCAAATTATCCTCCAGAATGGCCAGATCAGTTTACAATTCCACCAACATAGCATCAGTGTCCCAATTTTGCCACATCCCTTCCAACATAAAATTTCATTCTTGAGACTTTCTTATCAATCCTCGAACAACCTCTGAGTAGCATTTTAGTCAATGAAATACTTCTTTTCCTTTGAACTTGCTTTTCTAACATATATGTATCAGACTGTCTTTGGTTTCCTTTTCCTCCATTGCAAATTGTAGGAAGGAGTAGTCATTTCTTCCCAAGGCACACTCCAGAAACCAATATCTCCAAATTGACAATACTCAGATTTCTTGGTCTTCTAAAGAATGCCATTTTTCCTTAAGATAAATGAAGAAGTTATTACTTGATGTGCTTTTTTTTGAGGATAGAGTTTCAAGAATAGAGGAGGAAGAGGGAGAATGAAAGAGATGTAGACAGAGAGAGACAGAGACAGAAGAATCGATAAAGAGATAGAAATGGATACAGAAAGAGAAAAGAGAGAAATGAAGAGTTACAGAAACAGAGCTAGAAAGAGATTGACAAAGGGAGATAAAGGTAAAGAAAGAAAGACAGAGAAAAGAGAGGTAAGAGAGTAAAGATAGTTACACAAAGATATAGAGAAAGAGAAAGAGAACAGAGAGAGGTATATAGAAAGTGATAGAGAGAAAAGAGAGATATCTAGGAAAAGATAGAGACAGTGCACTCTGTGCCTTCATTATTGTGATTTTTTTTTTAAATTTTTTTTTTCTTTTAAACCCTTGTACTTCGGTGTATTGTCTCATAGGTGGAAGATTGGTAAGGGTGGGCAATGGGGGTCAAGTGACTTGCCCAGGGTCACACAGCTGGGAAGTGGCTGAGGCCGGGTTTGAACCTAGGACCTTCTGTCTCTAGGCCTGACTCTCACTCCACTGAGCTACCCAGCTGCCCCCCATTATTGTGATTTTTATGAAAGAATTGTTTTTTCTCCCCTGGTTGGAGGAAAAATAATTCTTATTATTTGAATTTATGTGACTAAATAACTTTCCTAAAAAGTTTCAAATAGAAAAGGAATAAAAAAAATAGCACATACTGAACTCAACTTCTCTTTCTTGAGACATCTCCTTGGTTACTACTTTCACTAAATTTTTTTTTGTCTTTATTTAACAGTGCATAGGATAAAAGATTTAGCACAAAAAAGGGAATTGAGAGGTCATTTAGTCCATCCTCCTCTTTTTGCAGATAAGGAAAACAAAACCCAGAGAATTTAAGAAATTTACTTAGAGTGACAAAGGTAACAAATGGCAGAATTGGGATTCAATCCCAGCTTTTCTGGTGCATTCTTTCTATCACAATGCCTCTATGTTGTTTATCTCCAATAACATATAAGTGCCTTGAGGTACTGGGACTGTTTCATTTTTTCCCCTTTATCTCTAGTGCCTACATACTGGCTGGCATGTAGATATAACTCAACAATTAAGTTTCCCATGAATTAAAATGGTTTCCATAATTTTTATCTTAGCAACCAGTTCTTTTAGTGAACATCAGATCTAAAATTGAATTTCTCTTTCTTCATTTCCTTACCTTTGTAGGTTTTGCTGACTTTTTTTGAGGATATTGTCAGTTCTTTGTAGAATTTTCTACTTTATTTTTTGCAAAAGAAAAGAACACATAAGTTGTAATAATCTTCACAGTGTTTCCTTTTGCTCATCATAACAATACGAAGCAAGCAACTCATGAAATGAGGTCATTTGAGGGCAGTATAGAGTGAACTCTATCATCTCTTATACTTACTTATGGGGAAATTTGTGAGCCATCTTTTCATTTAACTGCAATTTTCTTAAATTTTTTATTGTTTTATTTCATTTGTAATAATAATGCTAAGAGTAACATCATTTAGTGTACTCTGGGGCCTATTACATTTTATCCATGATCACTCGAGAAACTGATCCAATAATTCACAAAGGAATAACAAGATGAAGATTTGTATTGCACAGATTATGTCTTGCAATTTTGGATGAGGATTCCATTGAATAAACCCATCAGTTCATATATCATATACAGGTGTTGCGCATGGATAGTAAATTGCACTCAGAAATTAGTATGTGGAGAAGAGTGGATTCAATAGGTCTTATGAAACTAGATTGTCTACTCAGTAGTTCCAAACTATTTATGATGCAAAAACAAAAAGAGCAAGAAATTTCCCAGTTATGCTATATGTCTGAGTTCAATTCTGGATTGGAGGTAAATTAGAAGGAAAATAGATGAAGGTCCTTTGTCCACATTTCACCATCTCTTAGAAGTGGATCCTCTTATAAATCACTGATTTTGTGTAAATCAGCAGTTTCACATGAGAAAGAAAAGATAGTCTATGTAAAAACTTATGTAGCCTAATGAACTTATTGAAGGATATTTTTGTAGTCATATGGGCCCTTGCAACATCTGGAAATTGAGGTGGGGCAAAGATCTTTAGGGCTTAAACTGATTTTCTAGCCATCTGGACTGGTACCTGATGAACCAGATCAACTGCATAGTGTGACAGAAGTCCAGATGGCTCATAGACATGGCAACATCAAAGATGGCTTAAAGCTTTCCGTTAATAGATAAGAAAGATTCCATCTCTAACATATGTTGGTGATGTTTCACCAGTTGTTTTTGCTTCCCAAAATACATAGGTAATGATTAGGGGGATAACAAAGTGTTAGCTGCTCTCTTTGCTCCAAAATCTACACTTTGGGAACATTCACTATTGTACTTAGTTGATAGCACAAAAGAGAAATGGAAAGATGAGAGAGGCAGAATTATCCCATAGCTAACTTTGCAAATTTATTTGGCCTTGTCTCATGACTTTAGATAACGCCCCCCTCAAACTCCCTGAAAGCTTGGGTTTACTCTTCCATGTAGATGGCCAAAGCTCCTTAGATTGGGTCTTCAAATCTCACAGTAAGCAAGGTTAGCTAAATAGATGTGCTATTAAGTTTTTTCATAGACTGAAATTCTTATTTAACTTTCTAAAGTTAGTCTTTTTACTAAAGAATGTCATGGTTATAACAAATAACTTATTATTCACTTGAGACTTTTTTAGTATATTATATATGTAACATATATAATATATATTTGAAATAGATCAGAAAACAATTACTAAGCATTAGAATACTTCCAAACTTACCACCATAATTTCCAAAATTAAGGGCAACTCAGAAGGCCACATGCAATTATAATTATGATGTTTCATATTACCAGTGAGGATATGCATTCATGAAGGGACTGAAAAAATTCTTCAGCGAAATAATGTGGGTTTATTTGTGGTTAGGAAAGCACTACATGACACATATCGACAGAGACAGTTGGACAAAACAAGGGTTTTAATTGCACCCATATATTGTTACCAGGTCCCAGACAGAGACCCCAAGTACACTAGCATCCAAAAGGGGCACCTAAGATGGTGAAGGTCATTGAGCTTATGTTATATAGTTATATCTCCACATATCTAGATCTACTGAAGCAACTGCAGATTTTTAATCAGAGAAGAGATGTAGAGAGACAGAATCAAAAGCAATGGTGTCCTGAGGCTAGCTTATTTTGGCTTTGTAGAGTCCATTGTTAAATTTTAAATGCAAATTTTTATCTCAGAAACTTGCAAACATAAAAATTGGTTTGATTTATTTTTTTGATTATCTACATTTAAGAAAGTAATAGAGAAAATATTTATAATGCAGATGAAACTTTCACTTATTTATTTATTTTTAAGTTTTTTTTTCTTTATTATTTTTTTCTTTAGAATATTTTCCCATGTTACATGATTCATGTTCTTTCTCTCTCCCCAACCTCCCTTCCCTGCTCTGGTAGCTGACACGCAATTCCACTAGGTTTACATGTATCATTGATCAAGACCTATTTTCATATTATTGATAGTTGCACTAGGGTGATTGTTTAGTGCCTACATCCCCAATAATACCCCCATCAACTCATGTGTTCAAGCAGTTGTTTTTCTTCTGTTTTTCTACTCCCACAATTCTTCCTCTGAATGTGGCTAGTTTTCTTTCTCATAAATCCCTCAGAATTGTCCTGGATCATTGCATTGCTGCTAGAAGAGAAGTCCATTATATTCGATTGTGCCACAGTATACCCGTCTCTGTGTACAATGTTCTTCTGGCTCTGCTCTTTTTGCTCTGCATTAATTTCTAGAGGTCATTCCAGTTCACATGGAATTCCTCCAGTTCCTCCAGTTATTCCTTTGAGCACAATAGTATTCCATCACCAACAGATTACCAGAATTTGTTCAGCCATTCCCAGATTAAACTTTTAGAAAGTTGGTTAAATATTTACTAGTACATCCCTGGTCATAAGTATTTTAAAAATTGACATGTAGGAGAAGGATTAGACTTTTAGAAGGTAGCTGTCAAAATACTGCCCCAAATGGTTGGCTCAGCCCTGAACATAGACCTATAAATACCAGATACATCTCTCATTATCTTTCATCTAGGCGGAAGATTATAAAAATCTTCTAATTGATCTTTTCCCTTCCAGCCTCTCCTTTATCTAGTCTACCCTCCAACTGGCTGCCAAAATAATCTTCCTAAAGCACAAGTCATACTATGTAATTTCCTTGCTCAAGAAACTCCTTTTGGCAATGCTCACTATACTGGAAAGCCTGTATTGTCTTCAGTAGAATTTAAGCTCTCTGAGCTTAAATTTTATTTTGTTTCTGCCCTTGTACTTATCATACACTGTGTGTGTATACATGTGTATTATACATGAGGAAATAAATCCTCCATGAAATTGAGTGGAATTAGTGAAATATCTTCATTAATTTGTGTAAGGTACTTCAAAGTAATTTGAATTTGTATTTTGGATTCTTTATACGTTATTGATAGCTTGTTCCTTTGGAGAATCCCTTTCTAATGTTCCTTGATGGCTTCTCTTTTGTCTGCTCCATATAGATTTCTTTCAGGTGTTAAATTTTCATCAGTGTTTGTAGAAAAGTTTTATTCTTACCATTGTCTTTCCTTTTCATTCTAGATGTATTTTTCCCACCTAAAACTTGTTTTTGTACAATTGAATTCATGTCCCCCCCCATAATTTTCTGTATTTTGTTGAATATACAAACATTTTTCTTATAATTGTGATAGATATAGAATGTTTTATGGTGAATTTTTATGTAGAGCACCCAATAAATTTGATACTAATTATGATATTAATTAGTACCATGTAGTTTTTGGTGAATAAATTCTTTTCCATAAAATTTAGGGATAATAATAGTTAATACTAATATAGCAATTTACCTGTATTTTACCATTTAATCTCCACAATTCTCTTAAGATAGCTGCTGTTATTACTACATTTTATTGATAAGGAAACTGAATCTAAGAAAGAATGTTCCTTGTTCAGGGTCACATAGTGAATATGTTTGAAACAGGATTTAAATTTAGTTCTTCTTGACTTTGGAATTTAGTACTCTCTCCACTATACTTGTCTGGCTTTGTCAAACACAAATATGTTTTTAATTTAAATTTTGTTACACCAACTTTGTTCCTAAGAATTTTTATTATTATTTTCAAACCCTTACTTTCTGTCTTAGTAACAATGCTAAGACAGAAGGGCACGGGATCCAATTCCTCCTGACTCCAGGCATGGCTCTCTAACCATTTAAGAATTATTTTTTTGGTTTGGTATCCTTTATCAGATCATTCTCCAAATTATTGATTTGTAGTATAATTTTCCTCCTTTTTCCTAATTCCATTTGATGCTCATTGGTTCATTCATTCTTCTATATAAATTTCATGTTTAAAAAGAAGCAGTATGGGTAGTGCAGAAGTGTTCCATGCCTGAGGGTACTTTGATGGTAGTGGGAGTAGAGGAAGGGGAGGTCAATCACTCCTCAATGCCAGCCAGATCAGATTAAAATGTAATTAGGAAAATATTTGGCAAGCAAAAATATAATAAAACATAAATAGTGTCAGTATGTGATTTTCTAAGGTAATATGTGGTCTGCAAGTATCCTTATATACAATTTAGTGGCCCTTTTTTCTCTTTGAGTCTGACACTTGTGTAGTTGACAGAGACAGCTTTGAAGCCAGGAAAACTTGGGTGCAAGTTGTTGCTTGCTGATTAGGTGACTGGACAAATCCCTTCACCTCTCAATGTTTTAATCAATTCTCTAAAACTATAGAAAGTTGTAGAGGGGATATCTATCTCCCTGACTTTGTAGGAGTTTCCTGACATCAGAGTGCCTTAGACTAAGGAAGTCACAGATTTGATTTCTACCCTTTATAAATTAATCAATTATTACTTTGATTGGCATTGCATTATATTTAGAAATCAATTTGAATAACAATAATTTCTTATTCTATTGTCTTGACCTACACTTGGAATGAAAATAGCAGTAGAAACATACTTTATGTATATATTGAGCATTAGGGTTTCTTCAGTTCTTTCCTCATAAGAACTCTATGAAGCAGGTTGTGTAAATGTGTTTTTTTTAGGAAAAAGGGGAAAAGAAGTGTTTAAGTGGCTCACTCATCATGCAAACTGATATATCTGAGGTCAAGTTTAAACCCATGTTTCCTGATTTCAAGACTAACATTCTACACATTATGTAGAGAGCTCTTCAATTATTTAATTCTTCCTTTATTTCGATAGTTGTTCCATGGTAGGTTAGGGTTACTTGTTTAAATTACATTTTTCATTATTATTACTTTCTGGTTTTTGATAGTGATATTTAGAAATGCTGATTATTTCTGTGTATTCATCTTATATGCTTCTATTCTGCTAAAAGGGGACCTTTCTTAGAGGCAGCTAGGTGGCTTAATGGAGAGAGATCCAAGCCTGGTGATGGGAGGTCCTAGGGTTGAATGTGACCTCATACACTTCCTAGCTGTGTGACCCTTAGCCAGTCACTGAGTCTCCATTTCTATCCCTTACTGCTTTCTGCCTTAGAACCTATACATTGTGTTGAGTCTAGGATGGAAGGCAAAGGTTTAAAAAGATTTTTTTTCTATTGTTGACACTGTCTTTGTGACCTTGAGCAAATTTTATCCTTTGGGGCCTCAGTTCCATCATCTTTAAAACAAGGTGTTAAAAGTGATGGCCTCTAAATAGCCCCTCTAACTCTACTTCTAAGATCCTTTGTAGTACTTCTGGACAAGACAATGAAAAGATGGTGCAATGGAAAGGCCACTGAGTCTGGAGTCAGAGAGCCTGGGTTCCAATCCCAGCTTTACCACCTCCTATCTCTGTGACCTTAGACAACTCAACAAATATTTAAAAAACTTACAACAAATATATATATATATGTATATATATATAACAAGAAACTACCTGGCATTAAATTTTCAGAGACAAAATGAAAACAATTTCTGCTTTCTAGGAGCCTGAATTCTATTAGGATATGCAAGTAAGTAAATTCATATGTAAATACTAGGTGCTTTGGGGAAGGAGAAGGTGCTAATAACTGAATATTAAAATGACTTTTTTAATGGAAGTGATCTAGAAACAAGTCAAGGATTCTAAGTTGCAGAAGGTGAGGAGACAAATCATTTCAGGAACTGAGGACAACTTCTGCAGAAACATAGTAGTCGGAGATGAAACATGGAGTTGAGGAAATAGCAAGTGGTCTAGTTAGGATGGAAGGTAGATTAAGGCAAAAGTGACTTTATAGCTCTACAGCCCATTTTTAAAAAATCTATAAAATGAGGGAGTTGGACTAGATTACCATCCTAATCCCACTCTGTATGCCTTGGTGAACTGAGTCTGTTCTCTCTTTTTTCTCTCTTTATACCCTCTTGATGCTCTTATCAAATCTCATGGATTTTGCTGTCACTTCTATTTACATAGCTCTGAGAGTTATGTAGCCAATACCCACCTCTCCCAAATTCTATACTCCTGAATCTTCAACACCTGGCTAACATTTTTACTTGGATTTCATGTAGGTTTCTCAAAATCAACGTGTTCAAAGCAATAATCATCTTTCTCTTAAAATCCATTTTTTTCTTAACTTCTCTATTTCTGTTGAGAGCCCAAGAGTTTTTGTCATCACCTGGTTTCACAGTCCCTAGGCTTAATTCCAGTTCTGAGAATAGTAACCTAATCAACACTACCATTCTGGTAAAAGTATAAACCAATCAAGCTGCCTTTTTACTCCAATCAGCATTTCTTCTGACTTCCCTGCCCAAAACACTTATCCCTGGTTACCACTCCTTTATATGTACGATTTTTCCCTTTAGAATGCAAGCTCCTTGAAGACAGAGGTTGTCTTGCTTGCTGGTATTTGTATCCCCAGTGCTAAGTCCAGTGCCTAGCACATAGTAAACAATAAGTATTTTTTCTATTTATTTGTGCATTGATTCTTTAATTAATTTTAATTGTTTCTGCAGGCTCATTTTTTCTAAATATTGCCTTTGATATCACGTTGCCTTTGAGCAGAAATTTTATAACTGCTTATTTATTTCCTTGTTTTTTGGGGACATTTCTTAAAGCAAGTAAGAAATTCTCCTTGTGAGAAGGTGTCTAATATTTCTCCATTACTTGTAATGATATCTCTTGGTTTCATATAATTTTTATCATGCTAAGGAAATTATTTTAAGTCTTAAACTAAAAAATAAATTATACCCCCCCACATAAATTGGTATATTTTACTAAAGAATTTTGGGTTAACTCTTGCTTATAGATGTGATTTTACTAAGTTGATTCCTTATAATCTCATAATTTAGATTTAAAGACAATTTGATATAATAAAAAGAGTGCTGGGCCCAACTTTGAAATTTTAGTTCTTTTATTTATAAAACCCTTTACCTTTGCTAAAATACTGAATTTCTCTTATTCTTTCTTTTCTTCTCTATGAAATGGGAATAACCATTTGCTCTGTCTGCTTCACAGGGTTATTATAAGGAATTCTTTCAAAACTATAGTGCACTATACAAATTCAAGGCATAATTGTTTTCATTGTACCTACTTTTACTAATATGATATGTTGGAATTATCAAGAATATTAAAAGATTTATTTTAGAAGAAAAAGATTAATAATATGGCTTCTTACAAACGAGATAATTAAGAACTACTTGTTTAACTTATTTCAAATGAAGAAATAATTCACAATGTTCCAATAATGCTTGTTTTTAGCTCGTGAATTTATCTCGCATACCAACAGTTTCATTACGAGAATATATCCAAAGGCAACCAGAACGGATTCTTCTAATTACATTCCTCAAGAATTTTGGAATGTAGGATGTCAGATGGGTATGTTGAGCAGATGCTTCTTAACTTATGAAATGAAGAAAACTGTATTTTAATCATATTTTCAGTAATTCACTACATGTTGATTCCCTTTTTCCCTTTTTTCAGAATAGTAATATACTTGACATCTCATAATGTTGACCGAGTCTGAGTAGGAATATTTTTTGAAAATCATGTGCTCCAAAAACGTGAAGTAATTCTTAGATTAAAATAGAGATGAGGGAACCTTTAAGCAGTTAGAGTATGAGTGTAAAAGATATTGAGGGGTAAGGCACAGAAATGTTAAAGGTTCAAAGAGATCAAAAGACAATGAAGATAAAGTTGGCTCACTTCCCACCTTGTTCTACACCCAGCCTTGGTCATAGGTCTATTGTTTCTTTACTTCTAAATGCACTATTTGGGGCTTCTCTTAACATCATGGGGGTTTATTTTTCTGTGAAAAGTTCTCAAAAGTTATTTCTCTCATCAAATGAGATAGGGAAAGGTACTAACCCATTGATTTTATTGGTCAAGGGAACTTACTAGTGAGGAAACTGTCTATCTGTGGTCAACACCAGCTCTGCAAATTATAGGTTTAGAGAGTTGCCTAGAGTATTGAGAGATTCACTCAGTCAACAAATATTTAGTAAATGCTTATTATGTACAAGACACTGGGGTTACAAGAAAGACAGAAAACCCTTCTGTCCTTTCATCTCAAGAAGCTCATATTCTAATGGAAGAGAGAGCATGTAAATAAACAAGTACATGGAAGATATACACACAGTAGATCCAAAGTTATTGCAGAGAAGGCACTAGGAGTGTGTGGTGGTGGCGGGGGAATTGGCCTGGGAAAGGGCTCCTGAAGAATATAAAGTTAGATTTAAATCTTGAGGAGAGCCAGGGAAGCTAAGAGGCAGAGGTGAGGAGGGAGTTCCTTCTGGACATGTTTGAAGGTATCAGGGAGGATCCAGTAGATAGGAATTGAACCTGTCTCTTAGTTTGGAGAATGCAGTAACTTTTTCACTGCCAGGGCTGAGAAAAAAGCACAACCACCAGGATTTTTAGCAATTTAGTCCTATTTGCAAAGCAGTCTATCTGAGTCTTGTCTGAACGACTGTTATACTGAAAGCGGAACTCATCTGTCCTTCTTGTCAAGCTCTCCTAGTTCCCTAGTTTATCAATTAGAAGCAATCTCATTTCTCAGAAATTCATAATTCTGACATTACTTTTACCTCTTCAAGAGTTGAGGAATATCAGAAGAAATTAATCAATGAAACCCTAGTGATTATTTTTCTCTGTTGTTTCCTTTCTTTTCTTTCCTTTCTTTTCTTATCCATTTCTCTCCTGCAATATGTTTTGAATATGATTTAAAAGAATGAAGTTTTCTGTGATTTGGATCATTATTTATCTTAATCATTAATCCCTCCAACTCAGGTTCACAAACATGATGTCAGCTTCTGGATAACTGACAAAAGGAGAATATACAAACAAAACAGAATACTATTCCAATGTTATATATGCTTTAAAAATGTAGTTTTAAATGGATTAATTCTTTGGATGTTTCTTAAATGCAGCTTTCATTTCCTCAAATCATGACAATGAATTTTTTTTCACAGTGGCCTTAAATTTCCAAACCCCCGGAGTGCCTATGGATCTGTACAATGGAAAATTTCTAGATAATGGTGGCTGTGGATATCTTTTAAAACCAGAAATCCTAAGAAATCCAAAATTAAACTTCTCTCCAAGTGAATTTAAACATTATAATCCAACTATACTTTCAATAAGGGTATGTTTAATGGCAATTTTCTGAATATTGGCCCATGTTTCTATTGTTAATAATTGCTAAATACTTACATGGCATTTTAGCTTGCAGAGAGTTTTTCAAACATTATTTCACTTGAGCTTCATAACTACACTGTGAAACAAACATTACAGGTAATATTAGTTCCATTTTACACATGGAGAAATTGGAATAGAAGAGGTGGAGGTTAAGTGATTTGCCTAGGGTTAGGAGGTAGGATTTGAAGCTAAGTTTTCTATGTCCAAATCCAGCACTTTATCTTCAATGTCAATGTGAAAAAAAAAAGAAAAAAAAGAAGAGATTTCAAAATAAAAAAGACAATCAAGATTGTGGTAATTCTATCCAGATATAAACAATTTTTTAAACTCATCTTCCATCTTAGAACCAATACTATGTATCTATTCCAAGGCAGATGAGTAGTAAGGGTTATGCAATTAGAGTTATGTGACTGACTCAAGGTCACATACCTAGGATATGTCTGAGGTCAGATTTGAATCTAGGATTCCCTATATCCAGGCGAGACTCTTTATTGACTGAACCACCTAGCTGCCCCCAAATGTAAACATCTTAACGCTATGAAGATTCATAATAAGCTAGTGTAACATTAAGGACCCAGCTGGACCCAAGAGACTGGGGCATTATAACCACTCCTTTTCCCCCAAACACCATTTACTCTAGACCAGTGATTTGCAAAGTGGGCGCTACCACCCCCTGGTGGGTGCTGCAGCAATCCAGGGGAGCGGTGATGGCCATGGGTGCATTTATCTTTCCTATTAATTGCTATTAAAATTAGAAAAAATTAATTTCCAGGGGTGATAAGTAATATTTTTTTCTGGAAAGGGGGCAGTAGGCCAAAAAAGTTTGGGAACCACTGCTCTAGACCAATGAGATAAAAACCAACTAGTTTCATCCTTGAGGGAGTCTGGCCTTTAATGTCAGGTGTTAGACTACCCCTTTTCTATTCTTTGACTAATTAAACACTCACCCCAATATCCGAGGGACAAATTGCTTAATGATTAGGTTTTGCTTCGTGTCTTCTTAAAGAATGGTGTAAGAATATAATTAATTTAAATCAAATATTTCCTAAACACAAAATATATTCTGAAAGTAAAAAAAAAGGCTCTTAGGATACAAAAACAGTAAAAACTTAAACAAGATTTAGTAACCCAAGTTATAACTACTGTTACAATGTCTTGGAAGATTGATATTTAAACCTCAATAGAACATAAAGTAGACTTAAGGTTTGATGAATAAATTATTACTATATTTCACTTTGACTCTGCATTGTCCAAACATTTGCTAGTCAGAGACTTTTGGCAAAATGATCCTATCCTCTTATTGGTGGCCATCTCCAAGGGTTGGACTAGATGTCGGGGACTTTTGCCTGAGTGTCCTCACTCAACTCTGACCAAAAGGACCCAGGATCTCTAGACCTTTCTAAATTGCAAGATTGTCTCCAACCCCAAAAATCCATCTTGTAGGGTGGATATTTATTCATCTAAGATGAGGAAGGAACAAACACAAAAAAGGCAGCTTAAAATCCAGGCTCAAAATGATCTCAGTGGGACATCTACTCAGTCACCTAGTAGTCAGGTTGGTGGATAGGGCAAACTATTGCTCTTCCCAAACCCTGAATAGACCTGATAAAATCCAAAACCAGAAAGGAAGATGCTACTAAGGTTGAGGTTACTGTCTTAAATATCTACTGAGTCATCATCTCTTTCTGTTCAATGGCCAATAAGAGGACTGACTCATCATCTCAAAGTCTAAGTCCCATTATCACTAATTCAAGCTAATGTACTTGGTGGAAAGGATAAATATAGATGTGTTACATAACTACCTGAAGGATTCACCTACTTTGTGAGACCAGGCCAGGATTGCCTGGCCACAATACTAGTTAGCCAGGCTAAGGAAGACTACATGGCAATGAGATGGTTATGTAGAGATTTGGGGTGATGATTTTGGATGGCCTTCATTATTCTTCTCGCATAAGAGTAGGAGACATCTTGACCCACCTCATGTGTCTAGAATTCAGGGTTTACAACACAGGAATGGTGGAAGAGAAACCGTTGCTGCCAGGAAGCACAGAAAGCCCTGCCCATGATATGATAGATAGTATGGGGACATCATGAATTTGTGGGGCCGTGGACAGTGGGAACAGATGGGGAGGATGTTGGTGAGACAGTCCTTCCCTTTCATGGTAAAGTGGAAGAAACCGTGATGATGGAGTTAGAGGACTTATGTTCAAATCTCATCTGTGTGATTTTAGGCAAGTCACTTTGGGGTTCAGCTTCTTCATCTGTAAAATTGGGGTGTTATACTTGGTAGCCTCTCAAATCCCTTCTAGTTATGGATATATACTCTAATAATCTTTGAGACTTTAGCTGTGATGGTATGGTAGTGGTGGCAGAGAGGGAGTGAAAAGTTCCCTAAAATCAATTTGGCAATTGGGTGATGAATTGGAGAGGTGAGAGATTTGAGTGAGACCAATGGAAAATGATAACAATAGTCCAGGTGAGAGGTGATGAGGGTCTACCCTAATGTGGCTGTGTGAGCTGAGAGAAGGATACATTTAATATATGTGAGTGTACTTGATTTCAGGGTTTGAAGTATTTTAAAAGATGGACAGAGCCCCCAAATGTGGCAAGAGTAAGATTTCCAGAAAGGTAATGATAATGCAGGTATAGCCTCCTTCTAGGTGTCTGATGGGGAACTGCTTTTTGTGTTAAAATTTCTTCCTATACAAGAGGCCAAGCTGACGCTGGCACCTAGCCTCCAGAGCTGCAATGCTCCCTGAGTCCCTGGTGCTAACTGACAGAACAGAGACTTTTCCTATATGGAATTTCATTGAGCTCAATAGTTTTTCTCACTAGTCCAGGGGATGATGGTTGATGTTTGTAGCTTCCTTTTTAGGAAGGTAGCTGGGGAAGAAACTGGGCAAGACAGGCACTTACTGATCCTCAAACTACTGGAGATGTGACTTCTCTGGGGAAAAGACTGTCTCCTTTCATATTTGGAAAAGAGAGAGAACTGGGATAATAAGCTATGACACTGTGAAAGGCTATGTCAACATTGCTGTTTCAACCAGCAACTTGCAAAAAAGATAGAATGAGGTGAGCAAAAGGGTAGATTGTAGTCACTTCTTGTAAATCAGGGATCATAACCGTGAAACTCTCACCCAGCTATCTTCTTCTTCATGCTGTTTTTCTTCTCATGTCTATTCTTTTAAATAGTCTGCTCACTTCCTAAACTGGAAAATTCTTCTCAAGAAGAAAACAGGTTGTCTAAGATATTTTTCTGCACATGTGTGTGGCTTTGTAGGGATTAAAAAGGGGAACTGTGAAATATGAGGTTTGTATGGGAGAGAGAGAGGACAAAGAGAGATTCTCCATCAAAAGCACTGGTGTGTCTCGCTTGGGTTTGGACGCAAACCAAAGAGGTCTTTGTTTAAGGGCTATTATACTAATCCAAGTAGCAGCAGTACTCATAAACAGTTGAATATCAAATAATTTATAAGGAAATGATCTCCCTAATGGCTGTGATGGGAAAGAAAATAATTTTTTCCCTAAGTTCCACTCATTTTGAGAGGGGAGAAAAGAATTTGAATGTTTTTTGCATGCAATAGAAGACCATTCTTCTCTTCTCTTCTCTCCTCCCCAAACTCCCTTCAAAGAATGGAGGGAACAGGAACAGATTCAGAGATTTGGTGTCTATGAGGTAATTTTACGTCACCAGTCCTCTTCAGGATCATTTGATTCCACTGGCCCTGCTTGTGTTGCTGCTCTACAGTTTGTTAGAGAGCTTGCATTACAGGGCAGGAAAAGGATGTATATCTCTAATATTGCAACCTGATCCTGAGCTTCTTTACAGCTCTCAAAATGGACACTCTTCCTTTATCTCTCTCCTAGAAGTCTACAAGTTCCAAATCACTAAACTGGTGAATTCTGAGTAAGAATCTATTTGGTTATTTTCCTGAGTCTCATGTTTCTGTGGCAAACATTCACAGAATGGTAACCTGGGAGGTAAAGAATCATACTGGAAGTGGGGAAGTGGAGAACTTCAGACCTCCATATGACCTGGGTTCCCCTGGAGAAAGTAAAGTTGGGAATTCAACTTATATTATAAGGTAGGGGGAGGAGGGAGCAGATGCTACCACTTGGAGTGGAGATGGCACTGAGGACTATGTGGCCACCCAGAGTTTTAATATTATATCTTTTAAAATTGTATTTCATTCAGTTAATGTATTCTAAAATATATTTCTCCTTTGGGTTATGCAAAATTGTGGAGATAAGAATCTTGATGGAAAATGTGGATGAGTACAAGCCACTTTATGATAAATGTATGAAATATTATTTGCAAATGAATTTACATTTAAAAATCTAAAATGAACCTAGAGAAATGTGGGCCAAGGAGAGTAGAGGAGACAAGGACTTCCGCATATAGGAACTTTATTACCTTGTAACAGGAACTTCAGCCCCTTACATATGGAGGGTAGCTTACCCTTTATAATGAAATACTGTATATTTAAACTATTGGTCCAATCAATTGATAAGTTGGCAGTGTTGGAATTGCTGGGAGATAACTTGGAACTGATAGATCATATTCGGGTTTTCTGTATGAAAACTATAAGTTGGACACTACACACGTCATTATCCTCATTTTAAAGATGAGGAAACCGAAGTTTAATGACATTCCCAGGGTCACACATTAAATATTAGAATTGTACTTCAAATTTAGATCTCTTTCTCTTGACTCCAAATCAACTCTTCTTTGACTTTCTGTCACACCACTCTACATTAACAGTCTAAAGGCTGAAACTGATGCTTTCTTGGAAGGTCCTCCTTTCAGTTTTAAATGAATTTATTATGAATTAAATTTTTTTGTGATAGGGGAAAAAAGGGGAACTTTATTTTATATGATTTTGATAGCTGCCCCATTTAAAAATAGCTTCAGATTATATCAAGTTTCCTTTAACAAGAGACAGTTCTGGATAACGTCTGATCTAAGAACCACTTCTGATTTCAAACATGGGTTTGAATCTTGCCTCAGTTATTCCCAGCTGTGTGACTCTGAAAAAGTGAATCAGTCCCTCTAAATCAAAGATATTATAAAATGGGAAAAATAATGATACCAACCTTATAGAATTATTCTGAGTCTCCAAAGAGATACTGTATATAAAGCACAATGAAAACAAAGTGCTATCTAAACCTGAGCTCCTTGTATTATTGAATATATACATGCATATATAAGTTGAAAATTAATTCTGATGAGAACTTTTATACTACAGAAATTGTTCTTATTTTAAAATTCCATTTGAGCAGCTCATAAGTGGTTTCCAGTTGCCATCTACTTATTGGAATAACTCACTAGTGTTGATAGAAATATATGGCATTCCAGATGACCAAACAAAGCAACAGACTCACGTAGTTAGAAGAAATGGTAAGTTTTAAGGCCATTTTTGCTGGATTTAAAAAATGAAATCTTTTGTGCTTAACAATATTTATGAATTATCATGACTTCATAGTATATTTTTGTGTTAAATTCAAGATTATTAAAATGTTATATGGCAGTTATTAATGAGTAGATTTTAAAATTTCAGTAAATAGAAAGTTTTCAAGTATCCTCTTTTGATCATTGTTTTGCTTACAGATGTTTTATTAATTATGCCTGTATTTTACATTGTTTAACATGTCACTAAATTAACAGTAATCACTTACCAGGAGCAAGAAACTCAGTTCTCAAGCTCCAAATTGGTAACCATAAAACAAAGAACACTGAACACAGTACTTTGTTGTATAGTACTTCATAG
Source organism: Gracilinanus agilis (assembly GCF_016433145.1). Lineage (NCBI taxonomy): Eukaryota > Metazoa > Chordata > Mammalia > Didelphimorphia > Didelphidae > Gracilinanus > Gracilinanus agilis. Next base: position 189,613,525 of record NC_058134.1, read on the forward strand.
TACTTGAACACCATAATTTTCCTCATTTTTTCTAGGTTAAGGGCCTATAGGTTTCAAGTCAGACTTGGTGGGTTGGGGAGGTCTGTTTCTATTCTAAACAATTCTTGAATGTGTAAATTGAGATAATTGTGGACAATTTGGAGGCCACATGGAAGTTTAGGATCTTTCATCTAAGAGAGGGGAGAAATGATGAGGAATCCTTGTATTATTCTGAATTTAAAGCATATTCTGGAATGTACTCAAATGCTCCAAAATGTCAATTAAAGTGATCCTTTGAGAGATTATTTCTCAGACCTCACTTAAAGCATCTTAATGTATGTCCCTAGTGCAAAACATAGAAACAATATGACATAAAAGGGCAAGAAAATGGTCTGGCCTGCTCCCTACTTCCTTCTACCCTTTGAAGTTACCTTCCTGGTTGGCTCTTAGGAAAGATTTGGGATGTATTGTTCTCAGTAGTTTTGAGGGCAGCTGGAGGGAGACAAACTGGTAACATCTGAACCTTAAGAGTTGGAAGAGATTTCAGAAATTATCTCAATCAATCATCCAAATAATGAAACCTCTAGATCATCAATGAAAATTTTTATCCAACTTCCATTTAAACATTTCAGGTGATAAGTAAATCATGACTTCTTGATAAAGACCAGTGTACTTTAAGACATTTCTAATTGTTAAGAAGCCGTGTTGAGCTGAATTCTTTTTCCCTTGTATATTCAACCCACTTATCTTCTCCATTCAAAGGCTATAGAGAAAGAATCAAATCTCTCTTTCATTTAACAGTTATCTAAAAATGTCAAAATAGTTACCAGGTCTCCCTCCAAGTTTTCTCTTCTTCAGATTAAATATCCCCAGTTCCTTGAATTAATCTTTGTATAATATAGTTTTAAGATTCCTCACTGAATGTCCTCCCCTTGGCAAACTCCAAACCTATGAATATTCCTTCTAGAAAATGATGCCCAGAAATGGACACAAAAATATAGGTCTAATAGAAGTAGCAGAGCTTGCAGGGGATCTCTTTCTCTCTTCATGGGCTTTATCTACTTTCTCAATTACTCAAAAGGAACTCTGATCTCATTAATTCAGAAGCTCTCATCAGTTATGCAGACCACAGCCAATCTATGCGTGCCCATCATATCCAGCTCTCAGTTATTTCTTCCCAAAGGTTTACCACCTTGCTTTCTCCTAACAATGAGAAGATGTCAGATCAGTCTAGTTATTTGCTTGTCATATCTCATTGTTACCATTTCTCTTCTGTCATATAATTCTTGGATGATATCATATACTGCTGTTCTGCTTTGGGATCTTCATTGCTTCTATGTAGTGGCCTGCTCACACCCATAATGCATCTTTCCATTACTCTCTGTAGGATGAATATCATTTGTTCTTTGGAGGTAGAGGTATTAATGGCATTATTAATCAAATGCTGGCATAGAAAATATGGGCCTTGGCTCTTACGGGAACCTTGGAATCAGTAAAAGTCCTCTACAATTTCCTGAAAGCCCTCCAATCAATTTACCCTACTTTTCAGTTCTGAACCTTTCATTAGGAAATTATCATCAGTTTCTCTTTTCTGTTCTAAAAAGACATACCATTGGATAAGCACTATGAGGATCCATTCAGATACATGCTCAGTTCTGGAAATAAATATTTTCCATCCTTTTGGTTTTTCTTCTTTGGTTGGAAAGGCCAAATTCTTTGAATAATCATAGATATCTTCCTGGAGACTCTTCAGTATCATAGTGTTTTTTTTTTGATAATTTTTATTTTTTAGAAAAGTTATCCATGGTTACATGATTCATGTTCTTATTTTCCCCTTCACCCCCAATCTTCCTCCAACCCCCATAGCCAATGCGCATTTCTACTAGTTTTAACATGTGTCATTGATCAAGACCTATTTCCAAATTGTTGATAGTTGCATTGGTGTGGTCATTTTGAGTCTACATCCCCAACCATGTCTGCCTCAAACAATGTGTTCAAGCAGTTGTTTTTCTTCTGTGTTTCCACTCCTGTAGTTCTTCCTCTGAATGTGGGTAGGGTTCTTTTCCATAAATCCCTCAGAATTGTCCTGGGTCATTGCATTGCTTCTACTACAGAAGTCCATTACATTCGATTGTACCACAGTGTATCAGTCTCTGTGTACAATGTTCTTCTGGCTCTGCTCCTTTCACTCTGCATCAATTCCTGGAGGTCTTTCCAATTCACATGGAATTCCTCCAGTTTATTTATTATTCCTTTCAGCACAATAGTATTCCATCACCAGCATATACTACAATTTGTTCAGCCATTCCCCAATTCAATATCATAGAGTTTAAGGCAATCAGTACAATGTCCTCCACAAACAGAAGAATCTGGAATACCTCACTACCTATAAAGAACTCCCTCCTTGACCTGGACTTTATGCTGAATTTCTTCTGTTACTGTGGTGAATAATTTTGTTGATCGTATATCTCCATGTTTTATTCCTCTCCTGGTATTTACTATCAGACAACTTACAAGGAACCTTGAATGCTATTAATTCATGAATGGGAGGCATCTTCATATAAAAGAACCTGTAAGGTGGTGAACAGAGTCTTCAAACATCTTTATATAGAGGAAACAATTTACTCTCAGCGGTTTGATTGAAACTGAACTCTCTGCTTTGCTGGTAGATGACTAAATGCCCAAAGCAGTCTGAATCAGTTTCTTATATATGTTGGAAATTAGACCTTTATTAGAGTAACTCATTTCAAATAAGTTTCCTACTTATCTGTATCCTTTTTAATTTTAGCTGTATTTGTTTTATTTGTAATCATTTGCAAACAATGTATCTCATCTTCACTATATTTCACAATTGTCCAAAAATATTGAGAATATAAGATCCATCCACATATAAATGTATGGAAAAACAGATATACTTTTATATACATGCATTTTTATATGTGTTTATGTAATATATTGTACATATGACCCATACATTAGATAAGTATTACCCATGCAATATATTTCACATATGTGTACTATATATGTATAGGTATATATAATCCAAGGGAAGCTAGATGGTCCAGTGGATAGAGGACTGGTTCTAGAGTTGGGAAGACACAAGTTTGAATCCAGCCTCAAATCAGTTTTCTCATCTATAAAATGAGCTGGAGAAAGAAATGGCAAACTACTCCAGGATTTTTGCCAAGACAATCCCAAAAGAAGACACGAGAAGTTGAACACAATTGAAAATTACAAAACAACAACAATAGCAGATATGGAATTCATACATTATATAATACATATAATGTATGCATGTATGTTACATATACAATATATAATGTGTGTATATTATATATAATATAAATAATATATAAAATTAATAAATTATATATTCCATATATAACTTATACACATATGAATATCTTTATTATATGCATACATCTATGTATGTGGATGGACTTTACATTCTCTATATTTTTGGCCAATTGTTAGATAGTAAAGATGAGATCCATTATTTACAAAAGCTTGCTTGTATACAAGATATAATTAATGTTATAAAGGACATAGGTAACTGGGAAATATATTTTCAAGAAGTTATTCTGATAAAGATCTGATTTACAACTACGTAAGGAACTGATTCAGACTATCTCAGAATCTGAGCATTCAAACATCTGCCATCAAAGGAGAGAATGCAGTTCCAACCAGACCCTTGAGAGTAAATTTGTTCCTTCCCCTACCCTTGACCAGTAGAGAACCTTGTGAACTTTGGAAGATTAGAGGATTTAGAGTTCTCATTAGTATCCTAACAGCATTCATAGGACTGCAATAACTATCTGCAGTGTGTGTCTGCATTAAGATTCAAGTACAAATTAGATGCACTGGGGGAAAGGCAACTCAGGATGTAGAAAGATCTCAGCAAAAAGGCCTCACAAAGTGGAGCAAGAATTCTAGCCAAAGGTATTCTCGGAGTTGTGATATCTTCTCTCCTTTTAGATAATCTAGATTTGATTACTTTTCATTTGGAATCTTCATTAAGTAGCAGAAGTAAGGATCAGGGTATGTAGCGTATTAACAATTAAGTAAAATTATATTGATAATTTTAGATATCTACGTCACAGAGTAGATAAACCTGACTTAAAATAATAGCAAGAGTCCAAAAGCATGGAGTTGTTTTTCTATTCATTAGAGAGTAATACTTGGATATGTAGCTGGAGCTCTCTAATATTGTAATTAGATTTCTGATTTTAATATGGATATACATTCCAGTGGTTCAGGTCACAATACATTAACATCTTCTTACCTTTTGTAACTCCTATATATAAGAAGCAGGTAAATTATGTTGGAGATAAAGTGCAGGACCTGGAGTCAGGAAGACAAATTCAAATCTAGCCTTAGAAACTTACTATATAATCCTGGGAAAGTTAATATTTTCCTTTCCTTAACTATAAAAATGGGGATAATAATAACATTTATACCTCAGAGTTGTTGTGAGACTCAAGTGAGATGATATTTGTAAAGTGCTTAGCACTGTGTCTAGCACATAAAAGGTACTGTATAACTATGATGATGATGATCCTCCTTATCATAAGAGTAATATGCCTTTCCCTCTACCACACATCTCTTGATTGGCTTTTTAAAATTGGAAATATTGATTTTTTTGAAGTTGTGTTGTTCCTTGATTCATAGCCACATACAGCTATCATCACCAGAAGACCTTTGATAGTAGTAAGATAGATTTTTATTTTGAGGCAAGTACAGGATTACTAAAAATACTGCATGGTTTGTAAAATTTCCCAACTGAAGAGCTATATCAGTCATTATATTTGGATATAGAACTGAAGGTGACCAGAATAATAACTGGGTTAAAGGCATAGAGAAAAGGATGATTCCCCTAACTTGTTATATGACTTTGGGAAAGTCATCTAAATACCTTTATTCCTCAGTTTTTCCAATACTGAAAACTAAGGAAATAATTAAAATATTTTAAAAATGACAGGCAAATTTCAGGTCATGTAACCAACAAGATGGAGGATAAGTAAATAGTGGCAATGGAAGACTAGTTATTTTCTTTTATCTTCACCTTTCAAACATCTCTAAAGTAGAAACAACACACCAAAGATAAAGCAACTTCAGCTGTTTCCATGTTTTAGCCAGCAGGAACCAAAAGGAAGGTAAAATCCTTCAGTAATTAATGCTTAACTTGTACTTACTCAGCATCCCCTAAAATTCTTGAGACTTATGAAAAACACAACCTCACACTGCAGTCCACTTTCCTTCTTTGCAGTGCTAAGGAGATACAAATTCCTAACTGTATAACTTTCTTGATATCTTAATAGCCAGAGCTTTGACAGTGTTGAGTGCTACAAAAAAAGACCTCTACAGAAGAGCAGAGGAACAGAATGAAAAGAGGCAAAACACTTGTAGATATCTATGTGGTGCAGTATAGAGTACAATGCCTATAGTCAGAAAGATCTTTTAAAAATTATATTTTTATGTGTTTCATTATATATTTCTCAATTACATTAAATAATTTTAATATTTGTTTTTAAACATTTTGACATCTAAATTCCCTCCGACACTACTGCCCCTCCTCAACCAATTGAGAAGGCAAGCAATATTATAAAATATAAATATAAAGTATGTAAAACATATTTCCATGTTAGCCATGTTGCAAAAAACTAAAAAAAAGCAAAGATAAAGTGAAAAAATGCTTCAATCTGCACTCAGAGTTAATCAATTGTCTTTGAAGATGGATGGCATTTTTCATCATGAGGTCTTTGGAATCATCTTGAAACATTGTCTTCATCATAGTAGCTAAATCTTTAATAGTTAATCATTATGACAATATTGCTGTCACTGTGTACAATGTTATCCTTGTTCTGCTCATTTCACTTTGCATCAGTTCATATATGTTTCCCCAAGGTTTTTCTGAAACAATCCTGCTTATAATTTCTCCTAGCACATTAATATTTCATCACAATTATGGATATCTTCAGGCCAAATAACAGACATCCCCATAATTTTCAATTCTGTACCACCACAAAAAATGTTGCTATAAATATCATTGTCCCTCCTGGATTACTACTTTGTCATGGCAGAGGGGCTTGTGTAACTCAATGAAACTATGATCTGTAGTGTGCAATTACCCAAGATAGATAGGTAATAGTGTCAAATTCTGACAAAATATGATTCACTGGAGAAGGAAATGACAAACCACTTCCAGTATTTTTGCCAGGAAAACCCCATGGATAGCATTAAAATTCTAAAAGATATGACTTTGGAAGATAAGCCTGACAGGTCAGAAGGTGTCCTACACAATTGGGAAAGAGCAAAGGACAAAAAGCTCCACAAAGAGTGAAATGGCTGGGACAAAGCCAGAATTTTGGCTCAATGATGGATGTATCTGCTGATGAATAGAAAGTCTGATACACTAAAGGTCAATCTTGCATGTGAACCTGGAATGTAAGATCTATGCACCAAGTTAAGTTGCATGAAGTCAAACAAGAAATGGGAAGATAAAACATTGACATCTTGAGTGTAAGTGAGTTTAAATGTATAGGAATGGATGATATCAACTACTGATGGCAAGAATTCTTTAGAAGAAATGGAGTAGCCCTCATAGTCAATAAAATGGTGAGAAAAGCAGTACTAAGATATAATTTCAAAAATGACAGAATGACATTTGTTCAAATCCAAAGAAAGCCATTCAACATCACAATAATACAAGTTTATACTCCAGCCACTGATGTCAAAGAGGCCAAAGATGATCAATTTAATGAAGACCTATATCATGTTCTAGAAATAACAACAAAAAAGATGTCACATTAATCAAAGCATATTATAAAGTAGGAAATTAACTAATTAAAATTAACAGGCAAGTTTGGTCTTACAGTGCATAATGAAGCAGGGCAGAGACTAATAGATTTTTGTCAAGTTAATTCATTGGTCATAGCAAACGTTCTTTTTCAGCAACCCAAAATGCTACTCTATAAATGGGAATCACCTAGATGGTCAACATCAAAATCATACTGATTATATGCTTGCAGCCAAAGGTGGAGAAGTTCTGTAAAATCAATTAAAACAGGGCCTCAGAGGTCTAAGGTGACTTAGTAGACAGAGAGTCATGTGTGGAGATGGGAGGTACTGGGTTCAAATCTGGACTCGGACACTTCCTAGCTGTGTGACTCTGGGCAAGTAACTTAACCCGCATTGCCGAGCCCTTACTTAGGACCAATTCATAATACTGAATGTAAGATGGAAGGTAATGTTTTAAAAATAAAACAAACCAAGACCTGGAGCTGACTATGGTTCAGATCTTGAGTTTCTTATTGTAACATTTAGATTTAAATTAAAGAAAGTTGGGGAAATCATCAAATGGTAAAGGTATGACCTAAATAACATCCCTTATGAATAAATAATATCTCTTATGGAAAGTGGAGATGATGAATAGATTTAAAAGATTAGACCAACTAGATAGAATGCCTGAATAACTATGGACAGAAGTTTACAATATTGTATAGGAGGTAGGAACAAAATCATTTCAAAGAAAATGAAGAGCAAAAAAAAGAAAAATGGCTTTTTTGATGAGGTTTTGCAAATAGTTGAGCGATGGAGGAAAGCAAAAAGGTAAAAGAGAAAAGGAAAGATACGCCCAACTGAATGCAGAATTCTAGAGAATACTAAAGAGAGATAAGGTTTTCTTAAATGAGCAATGCAAAGAAATAGAAGAAAACAATGAGCAAAAATGAGAGATCTCTTTAAGAAAATTAAAGATATTGAAGAAATAGTTTTTTTTTTAAAAAAAAAAGCACCAAGGATTAGAAGGGAATTAGTTAAATGGAAAAAAATAATTGTATCACATTTCTTTGATAAAGGTTTGGAATCAAAGATATATAATTAACCATTATCTATGTACACACATATGACTAGTAACCATTATCAATAAATAAGTGGTCAAAGTAAACAATGGTAAACAGTTTAACCTTTTTGTTTTAAAATTAATTTTTTAAAGTTCATCGATCATCACAAAAACCCAGTAAATGCATCTGGAAGTACAATGGTATCTTGGTACTAAGTATTAATTTGTTAGGCAGATTGAGTACCAAATGAACTTTTCCCACAAGGAATAATATAAATTGGATTAATCTATTCCCAGCAACCAGAAAACCCAGATTTTATAAGATATTATATACATCCATGGACTTGTATTTTACCAAATAAATATTAATACTAATATGTATAGACATAAATAAAAACAATATTTAGATTAAATGAAATAAGTTTAATGTAACTTTACCTGTATTGAGAAGAGTTCATGGCTTATAGGGATGGTAGAGAGGAGAAATGTTATTATCTGGAAGAGGACACCTCTTCCATAATATCTGAGGGCAACTGCCCTTCTGGAATTCTTTTTCTTTCTCTTTTCTGTTCCTTATCACCACTGAACTTTGCTTGAGATTCACCTGGTGTAAGCTTCACAAGAAACACAACAAATGATGTTTTCATCTGTATTTCAAAATTCTTCTAAAGTGGGAAATGGTCTGGTCAAGGTCTGGTCATTTAACAAATTTATAACTCTGCTTGTTAAAACTTTATCAGGGTGATATTTTTCAACAAGGTTTTGTTCTTCCACCAATTTTTTTGCACACATTTCCACAATTAATGAAAAGGGAACATCCTTCTTTGTCTCCACTTCACCAGAAGAACCCCTCCCCCTGACTCCACCTGCCACTAGCTGTTGCTGCTCTCTTTGAAGTTCTTGCAGCTCCTCAGTATTGAGTTCTTCTTTATGCTCCTGAACTAACATCTGATCCTTTGTTTTGACTGGAGAGGGCATACACTACTGGAGATCTCTATATCAATAAGTTCTAGCAAGTATGTTGAGTACCAAGAACATGTGAAATACTATGACAATTTTTTCTCAACAATGTGATAAATACCAAATTCTATGAATTCTGAAACTGTTGAGTACCAAAGTTTGACTGTATTGCAAAGTACTCACAACTACATGAAAAATGCTCCAAATTTACTACTAATAACAGAAATTTAAATAAAATAATTCTGAAGTTTCACCCGATTCCCTGCAAGTTATAAATCTGACAAAAATGGCAAGTTGATATTGGAAAGGTTGTGCACACTAATACATTTTTGATGGAACTGTGATATGGTACAATCATTTTGGAAATAAACTTGGAATTATGCAAATAAAGTAACTAAAATTTATGTACCTTTTGAAAAAGAGACTGCATTACTGGGCAATTATTTCCCAAGAAGACCAGATAAGGAGAAAGTTCCTATATACACATGTCATGAGTGATTTGTAATAACTGAGAAGAAGCCCAAACTATATAATTTGTTAGCAAAGCATGAAACAGCAGAAAAAATGGGATCCAAGGCTCTCATAGTAGTTACAAAGACCCTGAAGAATGATTTATAAGAGTTTTTATAGTAAAGTATAGTTACTATTTTTAGTGTTACTTTTTTAAAATTTAGAGATTTTCTAGAGTTTGGGGACTTTGATTGGTTCTATCCACCCAAATCTTACAAAATAGTTAATGGTACAATAATAAATGACTTCTCCCAAATTATGAAATTTTAGTTCCAAGAAAAGTAAACACAACTCAGAAAAATAAGACAACTCTAGCAGCTATGTAAATGTTGGTGATTGTATAAAATGGAATTGGTTCGTTTTTCTCACATCAAAATATAGCATCACTTTTTAGCATAGCAAAGAAACAGAAGCAAAGTGGATGTTCATTGATTTTGGATTGGCTAAACAAATTGTGGTACATGAATGTAACTATAGTCAAATAACAAGTCAAGAAAACAATGTATACAAAGACTACAGGAAAATCATTGGATTGAACGACTACCTACAAGAAAATCAAGTGATTAACAAAATAATTAAGATTAAGTATTACTCAAAAGGAAAGATATGAGAAGATAACCTCAGTCTACTCTTTCATGGAAGTTGGAAGACCATAATTATTTGTACATTGCATATGTTTAAGGACCTTTTTCAATTTGTTGATCACTTATGCAAATTTTTCCTCTTTTTTGTGTTTGTGTTAGAAAAACATTACTTGTGATATGGAATGGCTTTTTAGTAAGGGAAGAGTATGTAAGATGTAAAAAATAAAAGACGTTAAGTAAAATTTATTTTAAAAATGACAGATATTTCTAAATTAATGGCCACCCACCTTAGGCTGATATACTAATGACAATAGTGAAGGAATTAAAGGACCCACAAATGTGAAAACATAGTAGCTCTTTTTGTTAGAGTGAAACACTAGAAACAGGGTGTTAACCAATTAGGAAATGACTGAAAAAGTATGGTATATAAATATAATGTAATTTTATTGTGATTCTTTGTTGGTCAGACATTTCAATCTTGTTGAACTCTTTCTGACCTCATTTGGAGTTTTCTTGGCAAAGATACTAGAGTGATTTGCCATTCCCTTCTTCAGTTTATTTTATAGACAGGAAACAGAGGCAAAGAGAATTAAATGATTTGTATAGGTCATACGACTGCTAAGTATCTGAGTCCAGATTTGAATGCAGAAAGAGGAGTCTTCCCGATTTCAGACCTGGCACTTCTATGCCTTTTATTGTGATAAAAAGATGATAAATGAGATGGTGTCAGAGAAATCTGGAAAAACTTGTATGGTCTGATGCAGAGTTAATTGAGCAAAACCACTAGATTATTATTACTATTTAGATAGTAACATAATATAATGAAAAAGAACTAGGACTGACTCTTAGTCCTCTAACTAATTGCTAACTGTGTCTCATGAGGAGCAGAGATGAATGAAGTATATTACTGACTTCTTATGGGCCAAAAAGATAATTGCCTCAAAGTTTAGAATGAAATATTTTTTATGCAGAAAATGTGTAGTTTTGCCTCAAAATGCATGTTTATTATTTATAAGTTGTAATTTTCTTTTTCCCTGTGGGGCATTTTGGGGGCAAGAGGGAATAGTATTGCCCCCTGGAAAAAGAAGAAAAGAAAGAAAAGCTGATCACTGAAGCATTTAAAAAATAACGCACTGAAGAGAACAGAAAGAAATTCCAGAAGGAAACGCAGGCAAGCAGGGCAACTTCAAAACAAACATGTTGAATTTTTGATATTCTTTTTTAAAAGCAAGGTGTTTATAATAGCAGTTTTTCAGTTTTGCAGATAATCTTTTTCTATGTATATGAAAATGCTCATTTTTTTGAGAAAGTTAACATTATTTTAAATATAGGTATATATCTGTATATCTATATGTGTGTATTGACATGTTAGTCATATTAAATTTGATTAAGGTAATTAAATAGGATAATAGATAAGATGAAACAGATTTTCCTGATATTATTATTATTCTTGTAAAGGTAGAGAGGAAAAGCTATGGATGCAAATTAACCTTTCATTTTTCAAAAGATGAGCCTGTTTCTTTGACAATACCCCTTATTTTATATTTCAGCTTTTGATCCACGATGGAATGAAACATTCACATTTACTATCCAAGCCCCAGAAATGGCACTCATACGCTTTGTTGCTGAAAGTCAGTCTACAATAGGTGCAAATGAATTCCTTGGACAGTACACATTACCACTGCTTTGCATGGAAAAAGGTAATTCTTCTAAAAAGAATAGTTCAGTTCCAACAAAATTCATTAAATACTGACATTGTGTGATTCAGTATGCTCAGCAATAAAGACACAACAATGAACAGCAACTTTGTCACTGCCCTTGTAAAGCTTTCAGGCTAATAGAGGAAATAATCCATGTGCAAAAATATGTATTGACACAAGGAGGGATGTCATATGGGTAAAGGCTAGCCTAGCCAAAATGCTCCAAGAAGCATGTGAAAAAGAATTCACTTTCAATTTTATAATTAGGGAAGATTTCATGGATGTAAAAGAACCTAAGCTGAGTCTTGAAAGCAGATAAGGATTGTAAGAGGTGGAGATGTGGAGGAAATGCACTGCAGGCTTGGGGGACAGTCTGTATGAAAGAAAAGAGGTAAGAGAACAGAGAAGCTCTAGAAGTTCAGTGTGACATGAAAGCGAGTCATGTGAAAAAATAATATGAAGCCTGAAAATATATGTTGAATCCAAATTATTGAGGGCCTTAAATGTCAGGTTGGGCATAGATTTTAATCAGGGGGGAGCTTTTTGGATGTATTACATCAGTAAGTGACATGGTCAGGTTACTTAGGAAATGTAATATGGAACCTGAAAGCAAGATAAGTTGCAGATAGGAAAGACTACAGGGAGGATATGAGGTAGAAGACTTACAATTATTCAGGTGATAAGTGAAGCAGTCTTGACTTAGAGTTAATGCAGAATGAACAGAAGTGACTAAAGTATTAATATTTTTAAGTGGCTAGGCTTTTCTGATATTATATCTTGTTAACAAAAACGCACTACAGGAGAAAGAATAGTGGAGCATAGGGATAGTAACACATTTCACAACTCAAAAGTATTTTTACAGTTTAATCTTAGTCCTTAGCAATCAGTCAACATACATTTATTAAGTTCTGAGCTCTAGGAAGGAAAGAAGGGCAAACACACAATCCATGTCCTTGAGAAACTCGCAATCTGATCCACAGCTCCCACTATAGGACAGCCTCCTCTTCTTACCTTTATCTGACCAAATTCTTGATGAATGTTACTGTTCAATTCAATTCTGTAAACACTTAAGTGCTTATGATTTGTCAGGCACTTTGATTGTTGATGAGGATAAAAAGATGAAAAGGGAAATATTGTCTACCTTTAAGGAGCATGCAAATTAATGGGGGGTGGGTGGGACCTATGTTCAAATAATTATAATAAATGTTAAAATGGGGAGAAAATTCCTTGGTAAACTTTCAAACATTTGAGCATGAAAAATTCAGAGAAAAAGATTTTCTTTAGAAGAAGTAATTAGGAACAACTTCATAGAAGAGATGGCAACTGAGTTGAGTCTTAAAGGAAAGAATTTGAACAGTCAGAGATATGTAGGGAGTCAGTTAAAGAGACAGATCACAGAAGCAAGAGAAAGTGGCATAAGACCAGAAAATGATTAGCAGTCTAAGTAGGCCAGGTCAAACATAAAAGAACCTAAATCTAAGAGGTAGTAATCAGATAGACCAGAGGTGTCAAACTCAAGGTCTAAGGGTTGCAAGATGCCCTGAAAAGCTCTGGATTTAATGGAAATTAGATTAAAAAGTTATTGAGAAATGATTAAAAAATTAATTTATTTTAAAACATATAATGGCAGCTTGTAATTTCCTAAGGAATGCCTATTTGAGTTTGATACCACTGCTGTAGACAAGAAAGAGACATTGGAAGCACTTGAGCAAGGGTGTGACTTGATTAGAACTAAGACTAAGGAAGATTACTTTTCTTTTGGTGTAAAAGATATATTAGGGAGTGACAAAATTGGGTCAGTTAGGAAAGGAAGATGGGGTGCAATTGTGGACTTGAGAAAAGAGAGCTGTCAGAGTGGGGGGTTTAGAGGAAACTGTGTCAATAGGTCAAGGACTTAAGGTTTACATCAATGTAAGGGGTGAATGTTAAACTGCTTATGTGTATGTTCACATGGGTTATCAACATGTGACTCAAAGGGAAGCAAGAAGTACTAAGCACTAGGGAATACAAAGAAAGGCAAAAACACAATCCATGTCCTTAAGAAACTCACAATCTAGGAACAGATATCTATGGAGTATCACCGATCCTTCTTTAAAGGAGACTTCAGTTCCTGCCAAAGAAGGGAGCAAAAGAATGGGGGCATGAAGCTAGCCTCACTGCTTTCCTCAGAGAGAGAACATTGGGATGGAATATTCTAATCTAGGGGAAATAATTTTGGGGTTCAGGCCACTCTGCTAGCAGGTATTTAATGGAAAAGATATTTCTAAGGCTATATTCAAAGGTTTGGCTCTCTTTCCTCCAAATTCTAGTTATACAAAGACCATCATAGCAAATAAGTCTATTTATCAAAGGTGATAGCAAATAGAAATTTAAAAAATTATACAAATATGAACTTGCCAGCTAGGGGCAGCTAGGTGGCCCAGTGGATAGATCACAAGACTTGGAATTTGGAGGACCTGGGTTCAAATCTGACCTCAGACATTTCCTAGCTGTGTGACCCTGAGCAAATTATTTATCCCTATTTGCCTAGGCCCCCTCTTTCTGTCTTAAGAGCTAGCACTAAGAAATTAAGGATTTGAAAAAAGATAATTTGCCAGCTAGGTGACACAGTAGATAGAGCACTGGGCTTGGAATCAGGAAGACTCATCTTCCTGAGTTCAAATCTGGCCTCAGACACTTACTTAACTATGTGACCCTGGACAAGTCACTTAAACCTATTTGCATCAGTTCTTCATCTATAAAATGAGCTAGAGAAGGAAATGACAAACCACTCCAATATCTTTGCCAAGATCATTCCCAGTTGGGGTCAGGAAGAGTCAGACATCACTGAAATGACAAAACAACAACATCCAGAAGACTGCGCTCTCCCCCTGGTAGTGAGATATGTATCTCAACTAAGAAAGATGTAGTACCTAATTTCACCCAAGCAGAAAGTCTCTGAAGTCTCTAGTGAGGCAAGCTGGGTATAAGGATGTGCATGAGGTACTGGTCCCTCTACATGTTGGCTTCTCCCCAAAGTCTTTTTCTTCCTCCAGGGACCTCTCTCTGAAGAGACCTAGAATAATGTGTACTCTCTGGAAGCTGGAAACAGAAGAAAATTCTCTTCTAATTTCTCACTACTCTGCCCTTCATGCAAGTATAAAGCATAGTTATCCTTCTCTTCTCAATGAGGAGAGTCTTATGCAAATGCCTATGCTTGAGACCTGGGCTACATATTATATGGTAACTGTCTCCATAATGTAAATCACAATGTGTCTAGAACTTACTTTCTTATGAGTTGCTTGAGGATCAAAGAAGTGACTTACCCTTGGTCATATAGCTTATAAGTGTCATAAATGGAATTTAATCTCATTTCCTAGTACTCCATATCCTAGCATATCATCCATTTTGTAATTTCCCTTTTCAGAAATCAATGAGATGAAAAAATGATTGTCTTAAAGGTAGAGGACTCAGAGGAGGGTAGATAGCATAAAATGTTAGCATAGTGATTTTTGTTTTTTGTTTTAAATTTTTATTCTTTCATCGTTTTTTGGCTTCTCAGGAATAGATTTGGGAGAGAGCAAGAATGGAAGAAAGCCAGGGATTAAGGCAAACACAAACTGGAGAAGAGTATATTGAAGTAGCATCTTAGAGTAAATGGAAGTAAATATGACCAAATGGAAGGAGATATGACAGACTGGGAAAAGAGAGATTGAGAGACTAGAATTCTCAATGATGGTGAAGAGAAGGTTTAGGAGAAATGAGTTTGTGGGAGAATCTTTTGAAAAGAACATTGAGGTCAGAGAAGAATTTAGCTTCCGATGGGGTTGTGAAGGTTTTGGGGGTGATGGTGAGCTGGAAGGTGTGAAGAAAGCGATTATGGCAGTTTAGGAGATTGAGCCCATCCGTTGGGACATCAGTATGAATATTGAAGTTATTAAAAATGTTAGTGTGTGTGATGATGAGGATCATGAATCAGGGGATGAATTCATTGAGTAAGAAGTTTCCAGGTCAAGGAAATGTACAAGAATCAAGAGAAGATGAGCTTTAAGTGAAGTTCAGGCTGTCAAGTTACAATGAAAGAGTATCTAGATGTGAGAGTGGAAAGAAAAGAGTGTATTGTTTTCTCTTCCTTGGTCTGATCTTGGAGATGAGGAGATTTTTCTCAAAGGAAAAGTAGGTTTCAATTAATACCAGGAAGTAAAAGTGTAAGAAGGAGAGAGATCTTGGGTAGAAAGAGTATGTCTGGGTAGTCAGTGGTTTGGATCACAGATTAAGAGAACAAGAGGTTTAAACATGAATCGGAGCTTTTAATAGTTGGCCACAAATCTGGGGTAGTTGCATAGGTAGGAACTAACAAATCAATCAATACAGCAACAAAAAGATCCATTTACATTGTTACATTGATGGAGCCTCTACTTTTGATGCTTTAAAAAAACAACTGTACCTTGTAGAATTGATACTCAGTATTGGTTCCAAGGGAGAAGAGCAGTGAAGGCCAGGCAAAGGGAATTAAGAGACTTGCTCAGGGTCACACAGCTAGGAAGTGTCTGAGGCCATTTCTGAACCCAGGATTTCCCATCTCTAGGCCAGGTACTCTCTCCATTGAGCCACTTAGCTGCCCCAAACTTATGGTACATCTCGTTGATATTACGTCTACTTGATTATAGTTGATAAAGGTCTTTAATGGAGGGAGGTAGTGATAGAATCAGTCCCTCTCTTCAGGATTAGAACTCAGAGACCATATAAAATTTTCCAGTTGCTTCAAATAAGAATCTCATTATCAACTTTTCTGATACTCTACCCCAATAATTAGGTCACATAACTAAACTCCCAAATTCAACTATAATTGTACTGCTTCTTTATCATTAATAGGTATTAGAACTATGCAAAATATAGAACTATACTTGGATAGAAATTGATTATTTTATTTTGGAAAATTTTAAACACATTTTGTATTTTTAAAAATTTGCCTAGAAAAAAGATCAGATTTATTTTTCTATAGCAATACTGTAGCAACCTTTAATTTACTTATTTTCATTATTCTAACTAATTTTGATTTCATTTATAGGTTATCGCACCGTTCCTCTGTTTTCCAAATCAGGTGACAGTCTTGATCCCGCTTCACTATTTGTTTATGTGTGGTATCATTCATAGCATTTACAATATTCTACATACTCTGAATCTCAATAAAACAACCAAAGTGAACGTCCACATTCTTTTTAGTAATATGTACATAATTTTCCATATTTTTATCAATTGTAACAGTAGCCACTATGCTGCCCTGAGAATCATGAAGATATGAGTTCAAGTCTCTCTGATAGGTGATATCTGTGGGATGCTAGTTAAGTTGCTTAACTCCCCATGCAACTCTATGAGTTTCAGAATAGTTGCTGATCTGCACTGATAGAGGGAGTTTCCTCATCAGAGTTTCCACCATTAGGGAAATAATAAATGTGAACTAAAAAAGAAAGAAGAGAAAAAAGAAATAAAATAGTGGTAAAATATTTAGCAGTATATTGGAGTGAGGAATCTGAAAATTTCTTACTTTTAAATGTATATGTAGTTTAAATTACTTTGTCAGATTCTTTGTGTCTTATTTCTTAGAAATTAGTTAGCCACTATGTTATCAGACATAAATATAAAGCACCAGATTTGATTTTTTAATTCAAATTACACAGATGTTTTATGAAGGTCTATTAAATTGATTTTTCATTATAACCATATACAGCTTCCTTGTATATAGTATTTATGTATTGTTCTGTCTGGTCTTGCTGAATTATCATTTTATAAATTTAAAAATTATAATGCATGCATATATTGTTGTTTTTAAATATGACTTCTACTTCATATTCTGACCTTTCTGACTTCAATAAGATTATGCCTACCCGAATGTCATATACCTCACATACCAGACTGTGGAAACTTAATGCATATTCTTACATTAGTATGAGGGGTGGTAATAATGACTTTTTGCGTAAGGAGAACCGTCTGCTATTGCCCAGCAATACACAAAATGAACTATTGAGCATGATAGTATGTTAACTATTTACATTTTTTACACTTAAGACTAAAAGTTTTTATTTTTAAAAAATTTTTAGAAAAATTTTCCATGGTTACATGATTCATTTTCTTTCTCTATCCCCCAACCCCCCAACCCCCCCAGCCCCCAATAGCCAATATGCATTTCCACTGGGTTTTACATGTTTCATTGATCAAGACCTATATCCATATTATTGATAGTTGCACTGGGGTGGTTGTTTAGAGTCTACATCCTAAATCATATCCTCATCAACCCATGTGTTCAAGCAGTTGTTTTTCTACTCCCACAGTTCTTCCTCTGAATGTGGATAGCATTCTGAGTCCCTCAGAATTGATCTAGGTCATTGTATTGCTTCTAGTAGAGAAGTCCATTGCATTCGATTTTACCACAGTGTATCAATCTCTGTGTACAATGTTCTCCTGGTTCTGCTTTTTTCACTCTGCATCGATTCCTGGAGGTTGTTTCATGTTCCAGTTCACATGGAATTCCTCTAGTTCATTATTCCTTTGAGCACAGTAGTATTCCATCGCCACCAACCAGATACCACAATTTGTTCAGTCATTCCCCAATTGAAGGGCATATCCTCATTTTCTAGTTTTTTTTGCCACTACAAAGAGTGCAGCAATAAATATTTTTGTACATGTCTAAAAGTTTTTATTTTAAAATTCAACTGCTGAGTCAAATTAATGAATCCAATGTTAGAAACTTTTAATATTGTCAAATCAGCTGGGTGGTTGAGTCTATAGAATATTGAGACTTGGAATCAGAAAGACCTGAATTCAAATATTGCCCCAGATATTTACTAGCTATGTGACCCTCATTAAGTCATTTAATCTCTGTCTGCATCAGTTACCAAGTCTCCAAAATGAGGATAATAATAGTACTTCCCTCCCAAGGTTGTTATGAGAATAAAATGAGATATTTGTAAGGTATTTATCACAATGCTTGATACCTGGTACTTAATAAATACTTCTTAAAAATAAATTGAAAAAGTCTATAAAAACACAGGTTTTCATTCTTGGAAGACACTTAGTAGATGAATAAAACGGTACTATCAACACTATATGTCATTGTTCTTAGGTTATCTTGTTTCATTATTTTATTGTTTTTAATTGAAAATTTGTATTTAATTGATTTAGCATATTTTTCCATGGTTACATCATTCATATCCTTTCCCTTCCTCTCCTTCCCCCCCCCAACTCCATTACCAATGAGAAATTCCACTGGGTTTTACATATGTCATTGATCAAGACCTATTTCGATATTATTAATATTTGTGTTAGAGTGATTGCTTAGAGTCTATACTCCAGTCATGTCCCTAACGACTAATGTGACCAAGGAGTTGTTTTTCTTCAGGGTTTCTACTCCTATAGTTCTTCCTCTGAATGTGGATAGTGTTGTTTCTCATAAGTCCCTCAGAATTGTCCTGGATTATTGCATTACTGCTAGTACGGAAGTCCATTACATTCGATTGTGCCGCAGTATATCAGTCTCTGTGTACAGTGTTCTCCTGGTTCTGCTTTTTTCACTCTGCATCGATTCCTGGAGGTCGTTCCAGTTCACATGGAATTTCTCCAGTTCATTATTCCTCTGAGCACAGTAGTATTCCATCACCAACAGATACCACAATTTGTTCAGCTATTTCCCAATTGAAGGGCATACCCTCATTTTCCAAAGTTTTGCCACCACAGAGAGCGTGGCTCTAAATATTTTTGTACAAGTCTTTTTCCTTATTCTCTTTGGGGTATAAACCCAGAAGTGGTATGGATGGATCAAAAGGCAGTCTTTTTTATCTTAAAAAATCTTTTAAAGTCCTTTGAGCATAGTTCCAAATTGCTGTTCAGAATGGTTGGATCAATTCACAACTTTACCAGCAATGCATTAATGTCCCAATTTTGCCACATCCCCTCTAACATTTTTTACTTTCCTTTGCTGTCATTTTAGCCTCATTCTTTTATTGATCAAATGTTGGACCACTTATTGGGATATTTTATTGAACTGCGGGCTAAACTATCTTTAATTCTCCAGGTTGTTCAACTTGACAGTCATTTCACTTGCTGATTATCTGCATAGCCTCTGGGAGAACCTCAAACCTATCATGGCTTATTCTCGTGTTCTTTGAAGGAGAAAGAGAGCAAATAACTAATTTATATTCATTGCAATATTTTATGGAATCAGGAAGGGGGAGAGAAAGGGAAAAGTGGGGATAAAGTAATAGAATTGTGATTTCACTGATATTGAAAACCTTGGGATGGGGATCCTCTACTGATGCAAGTGAGCACCTCAGCAACTTAAAGAGTTGCTTATAGAACTGAGAGACTTCATGATCAGGAGAAATGAGAGGTGGATTTTCCTTCACTTTCTTCCCTTTAGACAAATTTTTATTGTCAGCTATGATGTCTTTTCACTACTTCTCATTGCCTTTCAAGAAAGCTTCCCAAGAAAGTCTCACTATTCCACTCTGCACATACTGCTTCATTGTTGGAGCTTAATTTTGAAGGAAATGTATGCTTCAAATTGTCTATCTCCTTCATTTAAAATTTTATATTTTGGAGGCATATTATTATGTATCTTTCATGCCTTTCTTTTTTATATCAGAAATCCTTAAAGTGGACTTTACTTCCTAGAGGAGACTGAGGAATTTTAAGAAATCACCTCTCAGATACATGAAGAAAAATCTGCTATAAATTCCTTGTAAGCAGGTCCTACAATCTGGGGCATGATCTTGCTTTTTGAGAGGACTAGTAGTAGAGATATAGCAATGGTGCAGGAAGCTTCTCTCCTGAGGATTTCCTAGAAAAATATGGCGATGAGTGGCTTCTTTCAAATCAACTAATCAACATTGCATTTAGTGCTTATATGTGCCAGGAACTCTGTGAAGTGTTGAGGATTCAACAAAATTCAGGCAAAAAGGGCTCTTCCTTCAAGGATCTTATATTCTAATAATAGGTATATATATTCATAAATAGTTACACATGAGACATACAGTGATCCCTCATCTGGCACAGGAGTTTTGTTCCAAAGACCCCCCCACGATAGGTGAAAATCTGTGAAGTAGTGGCATTATATTATTTATATAATTTTTAAGGCTTTATAAATCCTTCCCACTCTCCTATAAGCCATTTCCATACTTATTAACTTACAGTCACTGAATCGATCAGCACCTAGGACACAGAACACAGCACTGTGGTTGGTCTCCTTTCATTCCATCAGCCAATAGTATGCCAGGATAAGTGTTATTCCATTTGATACAGGATTATATATCTATCTATATCTATATATCTATGTTTCTATGTATCTATTTTTTTAAAAACCTGCAATACAGTGAAACCATGATAAGTGAACTGTGATGTAGCAAGGGATGACTATACAAAAAAAGATAGAATACAGAAATAAATCTGTAGGAAGGACTATCAAAATGAGAGCTTCAAAAGTGATAAATTATTCGATATGCATATGCATAAATACTAGAAGTTATTTCTGACTTCAGTGACACAATGTTTTCATATCTTGTTAGGTTAGCTGGACCTAGTAATATCACCTGCAAGGCCATTCTTTAGAGTTGGTATCAGATTTCCTTGATAGAAAATTAAAAAACAAAACTTAAAGAGCAGTAGTAAGAACGCCACCATACAATAGGGCCAAAAGAAAGCTTCAAAGTGATGAAATAAAGGGGAAAAATCGAAGGATAAGGAGAAAATAAGCTGGACAATATGTGCTCATTGTCTAGCCCAAGTATCTCTTCTATGACAACGACACTAAAGGTTAAGTTGTCTTTCTTAACATTCACTTCAAAAGTCAGGAATATATCTCCATACATTCTAAGTTCACTTGATTATTGAGTAAGAAGTCTATTAATTGAAAATTTGTCTATTCTATTTTAAAGATATTTTATGTTTTCAACCAGTATCATCTCTTGTCCTACTAAAAAAAGATGAGCAGATCCAAAAATAAATTGTGGCAAATATGCATAGTTGTATGCCATAGATATATTTTTGCATGAAATTAAAATTATATATATTATATATATTATATGTACATTTATGTATAGATGTCCTTATGAATTTACACACATGGGCATTTACATTATATGTTTACAAGCCTGTGATATATTTTCATATAAATGAACATAGAGTCCACATATAAAATATAAGAATAATATGTATAAGCACATATAGGCATGTACACATACATATGAAATATATAATACATATATACACTTGTATACATCAAATTAAAAAGATTAACATCAGAAATATTTTATATATCTATTATTTCTTAATAGTTTTTCTTATACAAATTGATTTTATTCTATGAAGTTTTTCTATTTTATGTAATCAGTCCACACAATTAAAAGAGATTTTACTATCCAGTGTTTATCAGAATTTATAAACTGTAATTGAGCCCTTAAAGTTATATATATTTTTGTGCATTTATTGTTGCATTAAATTACCTAGCACATGATTAATTTTTGTCAAGGGGCTATTTGATGCTAAAAATAAGCATACTCCTTAAAAATTCCTTTCAATAGTTGCCAAAGGTCTATTGATATAAATTTTTTTCTAAGATTTTTGCTCAAATATGTAATTGCTTTATTGTTTAGGGGACTTATAAATATTAATTTTGCTCTCATTATTTATTTTAATATTTCTTTTTGTAACTCTACATTTTTCCATTCTGTCCCAGCTATCCAGTTTTTCAACATATGCATTATTACTATTTCCAATTTACCATTCTAAACTGTCAGTTTTTTTATCTCTTCAAATCATTTTTAAGGTCTATAATTTCCCTCCTTAATTTTTTTCCTCTGAGAAGCAATGTGTATAGGTAGATAGAATTTTTGATTTAGAGTTAGGAAGAGAGAGGTTGAAACCCACTTTTGACACATTAACTATGTGAGTATGGACAAGTTACCTAACCTTTTTGAACCTCAGATAATTCCTTCAGATTATAGCTTATGGACATATTATAATCTATGAGAGTGGAAGGAGTTAAAAATTAAGTGATTACTATTTCTGTGGTGCTTAAGAGGTATATTTTCAAGAACTACAGGAGTGGAAACAGAAAAAAACAACTGCTTGAACACATGGGTTGAGGCGGACATGATTGCGGATGTAGACTCGAAAATACCACACCAATGCAACTATCAACAATTTTGAAATAGGTCTTGATCAATGACACATGTTAAAGCCAGTGGAAATACACATCAGCCATGGTGGGGGGGGGAGATTGGGGAGTGAAGGGGAAAGTAAGAGCATGAATTATGTAACCAAGTTAACTTTTCTAAAAAATAAATATTAATAAATGTTTAAAAAAAGAGGTGTATTTTCTTTTAGATTATTTGTAATTTTGATTCTTCCAAGATTATGGCATTTTATAATGAAGTTTTATAGAAGCTGAAACAGTTCTTTGAAAGTATAGCTCAATTTTCCAAATTTAATCCTTCTCATTCTGTTTCTTCTATTCCTTTCAGAGCTGAGGTCATTGTTCATTACCAGTTCCTATCAAAGACATAGGAATTGATGTCTAAGGGAATGTCATAGTCTAAGCAAAATATCTATTTTCCCTCTTAAAATATTTTCTTCTTTTCATTATGAATTTAACAAATATCAATAAACATAAAATATCAATAAACATTAAAAAATAAGAGCTTATTGACAAATCTCATCTCTTATTTCTTCTATTAAACTTCTTAACTACTCTGGGGATTCTTCTGAATCTTCTAAGTGCATGTTACACTTCCATCTGTTCCATCCCACTTTGGGGAGAACTAGCTATATTTACTGTTCCATTAAATTATTTTTTTCTTCTGGAATTTCTCCTTCCAGGGTATGTCTTCTTTATATTAGTGAGTCACTTATGTTCAATCATTTCTTTAGTCTCAATGTTTTTTTATTTTCTCTTGGCTTTTTCTTCATAAGAATTTATTTTCCTTTCCCTTTTTTTTTCATCCTTTTACTTTGACACAAATCTTACTATTTGGAAAGATGATGAGAAGCTAGGTTATCCAATATCCATTTAGTTAAAATACTGACATACCAATGCAACCAGTTCTCTAAAAAGCATAGTCAGAATTTAGTGATATCAGAAGTTTAGATTTATAATTTTAAATTCTTTCCACTAACTCAGATTATAATCTGTCTGTAATTTATAGTTTTAGAGAATTGCCCAAAGGTCAGAGATGTTTTATTACTTATCTATACTCGCACGGCTATTGAGCATTAGAAGTGGGTTTTCCACCCAATTCTTGTTATCTCCAAGTGTAGCATTTCATTTACAATGCATATTGCCTCTGAGAGGAAGGAATTAGGGAGAGAAATTATTAAAGAAGTAATCTAAGAGGATGGAAAAATGTAAACTAGAAAAATGATAGTTTAGAATGGAAGGTGGGAAATAAATAAATTCTTAGAAAGTTACCTTTATACACAAATCAGGAATTTCCCACTATAAATCACTGTCCAGTGCCCTATTTATCTGTTTGTAATAAATTGTAGTTTAAGGCCCACATATATACACACATGCACAGAAAAACTACTTTTAGGATCCATGTACAGAAAACCAAATTGATCAAGTCAGGAATGATATTTGTTGCTATATTTTATTCTTCTTTTGCTCTCCTGTCACATCAATTCTACACTAAAATCATTTTCAGCAGCACATGCCACTAAAGAACAAGAGACAAAAGAATTAACTTTAAGATTTGATATGCTTCATTTTAAGATGATAGGCTGTAACCTATCATCTTAAAATAATCAGAACACTTCTACTAAGCAGGATATGCAAATCATTGCAGCAAAAGGAGAATACTACTGTTCTCAACAACATTTTCTTTCTTATACTGTGTGAAAAATTGGTATTTTTATCACATAATTATTCAGGTACTTCTAAGAGAAAGGACATTCAGTTTAAATACATTAACTGCCTGTGCACATATTCTCTAGTGGTAAAGATACATTTATATTTTAAGTGATTTTAGAACAATATATGTAAGAATACATCATACCTAGAGTAAGTACCTTGTATGGTGTGTGTGTGTGTGTGTGTGTGTGTGTGTGTGTGTGTGTGTGTGTGTGTGTGTGTGTGTAGAGAAAGGGAGTAAAGTTCTATCCACTACCCTCTGCCCCCAGTGGCTAAAATAGAGTCACAGAATTCCAAAGCTAAGAGGGTTCTGCTGCTGACAGATACTCCTAATAAATTTAGTTTGAGTGGGTGGAGAAGAGTGACCTTGACCTTTACATTTTTTTTGTCCTGGAAAACCAGAGAGGGTCTTGGGAATTTCTAATCCTGTCAGATAGTTTTTTTTGGAACAAAGTTATTTTGATCTAAGCTTCAGATATAGGATTAAAAGCAAAAGACTATTTTTGAATTGAGATCATTCCACCTGGCTTTTATAAATTGGTTGTGTTCTGGCTATGCCTAAAGGGCTATCACCCAATCTTTATCAGACAAATACTTTCTAGTCATCAGGCTGAGGTGGCAGCTGGCCTTGAAGAACTGAACCCCAGACCTTGCTATCTGCAGCAGATGCCATAAGACCAGAGGAGTTACTTGCCTATAAGTGAACAGGGAAATCTAAGAAAGAAAGAAAGAAAGGTAGAGAGAAGCAAAGATATGATACCCAGTGGGCAGCAGAAGAAATGCAACTTGACACTGGTGTAAGCCCAGAAGAAAGCACCACACACTGCCTTGAGTACAAGCCTAGAGAAAACACTGCAGTAAGATCACCAGAAGATACCAGTGACTCTAAAGTGGCAAAGGCATGAAGTGTGCCCTGGTTATACATGTTCCCATCATGATGACACCTATGTGTGCTCATTAATCTCACTCTTTGTGAGAGAGTATCCCCAAGCATATAGTGTTACAGAAATCTAGTGTCACTTTTCTCATTATGATATTTCATTTATGCCTGTGAAATAATTGTGTCTTCTGGCTGACTAGGAAAAAAATTAACACATAGGTAGAAAAATTGCTTTTGTATTGAGTGGAAGAAGACTGATGGAATAACTTGAAATTTGGGTAATGATTCTGGGATCCTCTATGAGATATATATATTTATATATATGTATATATGTATAAAATATTAAACATCTCATACCTAATTAATTTCTCTATGTAATCAGTTTTACTAATGAATTCAGAGGGTAGATTTGGGAAGAAGGATAACATTAGTCATGTGATGTAAGTAAAGAATCTTACACCTAAAAGACTTTAATTTATCTTTCCTTAAGCCAATAACCAAATATAGTTTGGCATAACAATGGGAAAATAGCTCCTTTAATACTTAAAAAAGCCCTCTAATGTTATTGGTGTGGGTCTTCCTTTTGCCGAAGAAAATTGAAAAACTTCAACTCCTTGATAGCTTGTCTTCATGAGATTCTGTGGTTAAATAAAATTTCCACTTGATTGCCAGCCTTCTGTTTCTTTAAACATAGGTAGGTTGTTTTTAAGGCAGTACATATCTGGGTTCATATCCCAAAGCTTTTCCAGCTTGGAAAGTGTCTGTTAAAGTTTGTACTCCAATGACACAGATTTTGAGAACCCCAAATCAGCTCTGTATTTTGATGAAGCTTTAGGTGAAGGGCAGAACAACTATAGAATAAATGTTAATATTATACCAATCAAGAATAGCCCAGAGTAGAACCTTTGTAACCTAAAGGAGAATTACTCTATTTTTACCCAAGTTGGAGAAAAGAATTGAAAGTCTTCCTGAAGAACTAGATATCCACTATGTCATCAATTGGTATGTGGGAAGAATGTTTAATTTATACAGCTCCACTTATATTGTATGTATTTGTTTAATGGCCACTGTTTTAAACCAAAGGACTCAAGTACTTCCTACATTTCACTGCATTAAAAAATCATTTCTCCCTTCCTTGAAACTTATGCCATCTTCCACTCTTACATAATCACAGAATTTGAGAGTTGAAAGGGATATCACTAGACATTTTAGTACAACTAATACATGAAAGAAATAACATACTCAAATGATTATCCAACCTCTGTATAGAAACATTCAAGAAGTAGGAACTTGCCACTTGAAAATTTTTTTATTTGTTTGTTATATTCAAATACCCAGTCAACTTCTTCCTTCCCTTTTCTCCCCCATTAGAGAAGGCTTTATTTGTCAAACAAAAAAACAAAAACAAAAAGCAAAAAAACAACTATATATATATTATATCTTATTTCTATTAGTTCTTTCTCTGGAGGAAAATATATAGAAGTCATTCTTCAAACTATTTCTGTTGCTGAATATAATGTTCTCTTGGATCTGCTCATTTTGCTCTTCACAATTTCAAGTAGGTCTTTCCATGTTTTCCCAAAATTAATCTGTTTGTCATTTCTTATGGCAGAGTAGTATTCCATCACAATTATATGCCAAAACTTGTTTAGCCAATTATGCTCAAAGAGCCCATCACATCTTGAGGCAGTCCATTGAGTATATATGACTATTAGGAAGTTTTTTCCTTATTTCAAGCTTAATTTTCCCTTTCTCATAACTTCCATTTACTACTCCTTATTCTGTCTCCTGGAGTCAAACAGAACAAGTCAAATCCTTGTCCCATAAGACAGCCTTCTGTATACTTGATGATAGTTGATATTCTCTGCATACTTTTCCATTTCCCAAGACTTCTTTTGTCTAAATATTCACAGTTTCTTCAAATAATCCTCATGTGACATGAGCTCAAGACATTTCACAATGACTTCTACTCTCAACTAGATGTTCTCTGTCTTTCTCAGGGTCCAACTCTAATGCCTAGAACTGAACAAAATATTCCAGATGACACTGGATGGGGGCAGAGTTCATTGGGAAACTCATCTCTTTATTCCTGCAAAATATAGCTTTCTTAATGAGGTCTAAAATCATAGTAGGCCATTTTTGGCTGCCATACCACACTGCTAATTTATATTGAACTTGCAGTCCACCAAAACCTCTAAATATTTTTCAGACAAAATGCTGTCTAGCCATTTTCTACTGTTTTTTGCTCATGAAATTGGTTTTTAAACATCTTACAAGACAGTGCATTTATCCTTATTTAATTTCATCTAATTAGCTTTGTCCCAAAGCTTTTTTTGAAGCTTGACTCTATCTCTTTCAGCTTTTTATCACCTGAAAATTTGTTGAGTTTGCACCTATATCCTTATTCAAGTCAATGATAAAAACTGCTTATATAAACACACAATGTCAGTGTGGTTACTAGGATTGATATAATTTTTCCTTCTAATTAATAAAAAATAGTCATGGGGAGTCATCAAGAAATCAAAGGTAAATATAATAGAACCAATTGTAAATATAGTGGAATATGATTGAAAAAGAAGGAAAACCTCCTTGGTATCTTATTTTCTGTAGTGTAAGGGGTAAAAAAGGTGGGGTTGATTGGGTTAATATTAAAAGGTTGGTCGCCAGGGAATTGAATAATTATCAATCCCCAATTAAAGAATAACCTCAAGTCAAAATGACTTTTATGGAAGTTTATTTATAAATGAGAAGAAATAAGGAAATGAGAGAGAAGATAAGATAAGGATAAGTAATCTAACACACTAGGCAATTTGCTCTGATCCCCTAGCTCAATACAAGTAGATCTAATTAACCCTCAAATGAGGGAAATCCGGCCTTGATCCCAAGACTGGAAAGTCAGAGGCCTGAAGGATCTTGGAGGCAAATGAAGGAAAAGCTTCAGCCACAGAGTCTCTATTAAAAAGGAAGTTCCTTAAGAGAAGTTCAGGAAGATTCAGTCTTTACACTCACCATGTGGAATTCCAAAGGAAAGATTTAAGAACAATCTCACCAAAGTCCAGAGCTCCTCTAAGTCCTGGTCATGAATCAAAAGAGCTCCTTCAGGTCCTGTTCATGAACCAGAAGAAAGAAGCTGAGCTTACTGAAGTCTCTTTTAAAGGAGCTTCTTTTGCTTCACTTCCTGTGCCTTTCTCTTAGTTTACGTGTCCAATCACAACACGCTTTTCTTAGGACTGCCTACAGTCAGTAAATTTTGATTTGTCACTCACTCTAGCACACGTGGGTCACAGACCACCCAACTTGTGAGTTAAGTGGAGATGTTTTCATCTTTCGTGATTAAATCTAAAGATGGGTAGGGTAGATTTAATCTAATTATCATAGTAGCAGCAGCATGGAGTAGGAACTGCAATGTATGTGTGTGTGTGTACATGCATGTATATGTGTGTATGAATACTTTTAAATAAAGCATTGTGAACTCCCAGGGTAATTTTTTAAATGACTCAGAATATTCTGAACAAAAAATATTTATAGCTGCACTCTTTATGGTAGCAAAAAACTGGAAAATAAGGGTACGTCCTTCAATTGGGGAATGGCTGAACAAACTGTGGTATCTGTTGGTGATGGAATACTATTGTGCTCAAAGGAATAATAAATGGGAGGAATTCCATGTGAACTGGAAAGACCTCCAGGAATTGGTGCAGAGTGAAAGGAGCAGAGCCAGAAGAACATTGTACACAGAGACTGATACACTGTGGTAAAATCGAATGTAACTGGCAGCAATGCAATGACCCAGGACAATTCTGAGGGATTTATGGAAAAGAATGCTACCCACATTCAGAGGAAGAACTACAGAAATGGAAACACAGAAGAAAAACAACTCCTTGAACACATGGGTTGATATGGACATTATTTGGGAAGTAAACTCTAAATGACCACCCCAGTGTAATTATCAATAATATGGAAACACTTGATCGATGACACCTGAAGTAACCAGTGGAAATGTGTGTTAGCTATGGGGGAGGTGGGAGTGGGGAGAGTAAGAACATGAATCATGTAACCATGGAAAAATTTTTTTTCTAAAAAATAAAATTAAAAAAAAGAATATTCTATACAATTATTTACTGCTGAAAGCATCACAGAAAAATGTTCAATACGAAGGCAATGAATCACCATTATGAACACCAAAGACTTAAATGAGAATCAATTGGAGTGAGAATAAAAGGTCTGATCAGTGGTCAGAAGGAGAGGAACTCAAACGCACTTCAAGTATTATAACTATGTCAAGACTGTTGACTAGTTATAAATTAGTCAATTAATCTCAGCCATTTTTTCCTCTTCTGCAAAATCAAGATAATACTTGTGAAGCCTACCTTACAAGATTGTTGTGAAGCTCAAATGAAATAAGGTATACAAAGAGCAATGAACATGTTATTGCTTTATTACTATTTATTTTATTGAAATAATAAGAGGTGTAATGGCATGTATAATCATATATATGTATACACACACACACACAAACACACACACATATATATATATTTAAGCATACCTGTGGTCAAAAAGCAATTAGGTGATACAGTGGAGAGAGTGTTGGGATCGAAGGCAGGAAGACTCATCTTTCTTAGTTCAAATCTGGCCTCACACACTTACCAACTGTATGACACTGGGCAAGTCATTTAAGCCTCAGATCCTCATCTGAAAAATGAACTGGAGAAGGAAATTACAAACCAACCAGGATCATTGCCAAGTAAACTTCAAATGGGGTCAGAAAAAACCAGACATGACTGAAATGACTGAACAACAGATGTTCAGAAAAAATACTGTAAATTTCTTTTCTTGACCATTTTCTTTTTTATTATATCTGGATATAATATACCTGATTTGCAAAGTATGATAAATGCCTCTAGATGTATAAATATCTTAAAAACAAAAAATTCAACTTAGTTATTTTCTTTTTCAAGGTTGTCAGGAAAATCTTTACATATCTTGGTACAAAATGTATTCTACCCTGGATGAAGAATTACTATCATGGAATTGTGTTATTAAGTATCTAAGTTAATACTAAACTGAATACAATCTGGTATAAATTGATAAGAGTGCAGTGGACAGCTATCTCTTAACAGATCAAAGAAAGGAAAAGAGAAAGTAGGGAAATAAGTTTGCTAAGTAATCCTTTGACTGGTGATGAACTTGGTCTTGATAATATATGACAAAATCACTGCAAGACTTCCAGCAGGAGGCAGATGTGATTAAAGCACCAAAAATGAAGTATCATTTTGACTTTGCCACCAAAAATCAACATTAGGAAAATGATCCTGGTGTATGGGTGTTTGGAAGGGGGTAGGAAGGAGTAGGGGAAAAGAGGGGAAAAAATGAACAACAGCTCCATTGAATTCAATTTAACTATAAAGTAGAATAGTATTTTAAAAGATCAGCATGTATAAGACAGTCCATTCTGCTTTAGTTGATGTGCTTTTAATGGAATAAATTACCACTTTAAAATTAAAAAGGAGAGAAAACATAGTATGTGTGTATATACATACATACACATATAATATAGTTATATTCTATATATACATGTATACCAGTGGTTCCCAAACTTTTTTGGCCTACTGCCCCCTTTCCAGAAAAAAATATTACTTAGACCCCTGGAAATTAATTTTTTTAAATTTTAATAGCAATTAATAGGAAAGATAAATGCACCTGTGGCCATCACCGCTTTCCTGGATCACTGCAGCACCCACCAGGGGGCGGTGGAGCCCACTTTGGGAATCACTGATGTATACACATAGAACTTAAAACTATATTGATTTTTGTGACACCCTCAGTATGTATAGATGAATCCATCTGAAAAAATTCAGCATTCACTTATATTTACATATAGCACTGTGCTAAACTACTAGGAGACATACATATAAGAGTCTGTATTTTGATTTTATATTTTTTCTTCAAAGGGGAAGTGGCAAAGGAAGGAGAGAGGAATTAGGGCTAAAAAAGCCCTCCAAAAATAGAGGCCAGTGAAGCATTTTTAAATGCAGAGCAGAGAATAAAAAGGGAAATCAGAAAGAATTAGAACAATTTTGAATGTTACATGTTCAAATTATTATACATTTTAAAAGAAAATCCTGTTGTTCATAGCAGAGATCCACAATTTCATGTTCACTCTTTTTGTTGTTGTTGTTGTTCTATTAGGTAAACAGAAATGAGTTCGAGTTGAGTTTTAAAAATATAATTTAAAAAATACAAAAACTACAAAACTGGAGATTATGTTCAAATTAGAAGAGAAAGCACATTTTTGGGTGGTGGTGATGGGTGGCCAGAGATATGTGTTTTGTTTTGGGAAGTCATGGGAATGGTGAGTAGAGTCATAGTAAAATTAATTGGCATAATCTTTCTAAAAGTAAAGGTACTTGTGATTTGATGACTATTCCAAGACTGAGAGGTAGAAATTCAATAAAGTGTGTTACATGCACAGTGGCATGGCAGAGTGATGACAGTGAAGCATTGTCAGGCTAAATACTTGGAGGTTTTAATCCTATTTCAAATTGCTCTTGGCTTCCTCTGCTACCACCCTCTCAACTGAGACCTTGCCTCATATTTCAATGAAAAAAAAATGAGGCTATTATTCTAGAGCTTCCACTTCTTTCTTCATCTCATATCACTTAGATGCCTTTCCCAATTATCTCCTCTTTCATTCCTGCCTCACATAAGGAGGTGATCTTTCTCTTGCAAAGGTGAACCTCTATGTATGTGTTCTATCCAACTTCTCTAACAATTTGTCCTTCTATAACCTTTTCACTAATCTGCAATTTCTCCTTATCTATTGGCTGTTTCCCTGATACCTCCAAACATGCTTGTGTTTCCTCCATTTAAAATATCCTCACTTAATCCTTTCATCTGCCTCCACTTCCTCTCTTCTCACTCTTTTATTAATTCTCTACATTCTGGCGTCTGATCTAATTATGTAGCTGAAACTACTTCCTCCATAAGTTACTAATAATCTCTCTTCTCTTCTCTTCTCTTCTCTTCTCTTCTCTTCTCTTCTCTTCTCTTCTCTTCTCTTCTCTTCTCTTCTCTTCTCTTCTCTCCTCTTCTCTCTCTCTCTTAAACTCTTACTTTTTTTAAAGAATCAATACTAAGTATTAATTCCAAAGCAGAAGAGTGGTAAGGTCTAGCAATTAAAGTTAAATTACTTGTCTATGGTCACACAACTAGGAAGTGTCTAAGGGCAGATTTAAATCCAGGATTTATTGTCTCCTAGATTTGCCTCTCTATCTACTGAGCCATCTACCTGCCCCCACTAATAATCTCTGAATTATAAAATATAATAGACTTTTCTCAATCTCTATTCTTCATGACCTTTCTACAGTCTTTGACTCAGTCAGTCAGCCCTCTTTCTATTTGTTATTCTCTCTCCTCTAGGTTTTTGGGACACTACTCTCTCTTGGTTTTCTTCCCAAATGACCACTCCTCAGTTTCATTTGCTGGATGTTTATCAATGTTATGCCTGCTTACCATGCTCTAGCCTAGGCCCTCTTCTCCCTCAAAATTATTTTACTTGGTGATTTCATTAACTCCCATGGGTTTAATC
The DNA here is from genome assembly GCF_016433145.1 of Gracilinanus agilis. Classification (NCBI taxonomy): domain Eukaryota; kingdom Metazoa; phylum Chordata; class Mammalia; order Didelphimorphia; family Didelphidae; genus Gracilinanus; species Gracilinanus agilis. The sequence goes on from NC_058134.1 coordinate 189,646,446, forward strand.
ATCATCTCTATGCATATGATTTTTAGGTCTCTTTATTCAGCTCTGCCCACTCTCTTGCAATTCTAATTGCATATTGGACATCTTAAACTGTATGTCCTAGGCATGTTAAACTCAACATATTGAAAGTTGAACTCATCTTTTCCCCAGAATATAATGAAACCAGCTTAAACCAGTGTGAGAGAGCCAATTGTTAAATTTTCAGTGTGAGCATCTACAAATATGAAATTAGCAAATGCTACACATTAGAGCTTGATTTGTTGTTTAATTGATTGTCTAGCAAGGAAGGAAGGAAATAAGCAGCTAGTAAGCACCATTATATGCCAGGCACTGCGCTAAGTACTTTACACATATCTCATTTGATCCTCACAATGGCTCTGAGAGGTATGTGCCATTACTACCCCTCTTTTATAGTTGAGGAACTGAGACACATATAGGTTAAATAACTTGCTTTAGGATCACCTAGATGATTTGAATGTCTGGTTTGAACTTGTGCAGTCCCAGGGCTTTATCTACTCAATCACCTAGCTGCTTCTAGTTTTAAGAATGTGAGAAAATAGTAAAATTCATATTAAATTTTAAAATGTGTCATGTGTACATTTTCCCCCCTGCAGAACTGATCATTAAACATTTATTGGTGTACTGTAGACTTTCCCCTCAAGTCCTCCCTTCTTCCAAACTTTCCTATATAGGGTACCACTGTCTTCCTAGTACCTCAGGCTCAAAACTGAAGTATTATTCTTGAGTCTTCACTATCTCCTGCCCACTATATATCTAGTCTGTTGCTAAATCCATCTGTTTTACTTTCATAACATCTTTTGTATCTGTTTCCTTCATTGCCACTGTACTCATTTTAGTTTTAGGCACTCATTCCTCCATGCCTGGATTATTGTAATAGCCTTTTGGTCAATCTTCCTGCCTCAGATCTTTTCCCATTCTCATATATTTTTCCTCTCAGCTGCCAGTGCTCTTCCAAAAGGACTAGTCTGACAATGTCACCCCTGTGGTACATGAAAGATGAAATGACAAACAAAGGCTTGGTCTTCTGCATATAGATTTATTTAGCAATCCATGCCAATTGGAGAATAAATCTGGCCCAGTAACCTTCCTCACCTTTGGCACTGTGTCCCAAATATAGGGGGAGACAGATTTTTATACATTAAAAACAGTCAAATAAGACAAATTAATTAAAAAGAAACAATATAACAGTAGGTAATCTGATTTCTAATTAAAGGAAGGATTAGAGATTTTCCAAGTTGGAAGTGGGGAGAATGAACAGTGCATTCTCAAATTCAGAAAAAGAATTGTCCAACTCCCCTCAAGTGTGTAAATAAAGAAACATGAAAACAATAACTGATGGAACAGTATGGGGCCATTTTTCAGAGAATACACAAGGGTTTATTGAGATATTCAATTGTGAGAAAAGCACTTGCATTAATCTTTGGATCTGGTTTGGTTTCTGGTCAGCATAATTTAGGTCCTTAGTTAAAGGTCACTAAGCCAGCAGGTAGAGGTGGTCCAGCTTCCCAGCCAGGTGAAGATAGGTTTAAACAATGCAACAAAGTTCTCTCAGAATTCTTACAATTGAATAAAGTTTTCTCCAAGGACAGGTATTGAACTAAACCCATAATTGAATAGAAAGGGGACTGAACTAGCTCTAGAATTGGGTCAGCAAGATGGACTCAATTCCCATTACTACCTGCTGCTCCAAACCCCTCAGTTCTCTCACCTCTCTGCTCAATAGACTTTAGTGACTCATTATTCCCCCCAGGATCAAATAAAAATCCTCTGTCTGACTTTTAAAACCTTTTGAAATCTGGTCTTTTCCTACCTTGCCAATCTACTTACCTTTCACTCCACTCCACATACTCAGTAATCTAGTCGGGTAAGGTGAAGTGCCTGCAGAATTTCCAGTGGAAATTCTATGTACAAGAAAACTAGGATTACTGTAACATCTATGATCTTAAGTGGGATTAAAGCTGCCTCAAAGAACTCCACAGTGCCCCCCGGAACTCCAGGAGAGGGGCAGTTGGGGCAGTTAAGAACCTGGGTATAAAAAGCCAAGACACCCAACTTGCAAGGACACTTTGGACACTGCTTTTTGGAGTTCAAGGGAGGCTGGGAAAAAGTGTAGCATTGCTTTTTGTTAGCTCATCTCTGACCTCAGGGAGTAGGGTGTTACTTTGCTAGTTTACCCCATAGAGACTATTATACCAGCACTGGGAAAACTACCTCACTTGCAGTATCTCAACTGATATCTAATTCAAACAGATCTTCAATCAAAGTTACCTTCACCATCTTAAACTTAGTAACATTAGATTAGGAGAAAGGTTAGTTAGTGAGTTAGATAAAAGTTGTTATTCAAAGCACTTTCCCCTGAAAGTGAAACCAACAAGTTTATTGGAGATTTTAGATAGTTTGCCTCCTCCTCATTCCTAAAATCCATCTCCCCTCTCCCTATTTTCCTGAAATTAATAAATCCATTCCCTAGTTGGATTTGAGAGCCTTTGTGAAGTTATACTAGGCTATACTTACCATCAATATACATTCCCTATGCAAAATCTTATCCAAACAAGCACTGGTGCAGCAATTATCCTGAGAGTAAGTCTTCAGTATTGAAGAAAACTTGATCCTTCACTATCCTAGGGTTTAGAGAATAGTCTTGATCGGTGGGAGTGGTTAATCTCAGTGGGATTATTTCCTATCAATCTACCAATTTAGCCCTGGATTAGTCAAGCCTGTTAAGCCTCCATTACTTGACCTAAAGGGTATTCAGTTAACTCTCATTTCCTTCTGCTCTAACTGTTTCAAGAGGGGGAAGGGGAAGAATTCTATTCACTCCTACCCTCCCCCCTTGCTAGGATAGCAGCATTCTCCTTGCTCTGATTCTGTTACTAACCATTGCTAATCTGACCCAATTCAACAATAGGAAATTTCAAAATTTTATCAGTCTGGGAATTATGCAATTACTTCTTCAGGTAGAAAAAACAGTAAAACTTGTCATTAGTAATAATCACTAAGAAAAGCAGTTTATATTTACATAGTGCTTTCAGTATTTAAAAGTGCTTTATTCACATAAACATGAACTTCTGTACTAGAATTAAACAGGGAAGTTGAAAAGAATATCTGCTTTAGTAAAGGGAAAAAAAACTTGATTTAAAAATTAAATTTCAGTAGATTTTTTTCCTCAAACCCTTACCTTCTGTCTTAGAATTGATACTATTAGTACCAATGCAGAAGAGTGGTAAGGACTAGGCAATTGGAGTTAAGTGACTTGTCCAGAATCATACAGCTAGGAAGTGTCTGAGGTCACATTTGAACCCAGGACCTCCCTCTCCAGGCCTGATCCTCCATCCACTGAGCCACCTACCTTTCCCAATTTTAATAGTTTTTACTGTGATGGTATAGGTTTTGTTATCTCTGATTTTACAGAAGTAACAGTTTCAGAATGGTGAAATGACTAAGATTATCATAGGATCTTAATATTTGGAACGTGATACAAACACATGCAAATACACATATAACATTCATATGCAAAATAAGAGCTAGGTGATCTAATCCTCTCATTTTAAAGTTGAATAAATTGTCTCAGTTTAACTGATTTTAATTGATTTCTTTGTTCCACAGTGAGGTAACCTAATACCTTCATTTTCAAGGTGAGAAAACCAGCTCAGAAAGATGAAGCAATTTGCCTGTGATCACTGTTGTGGGCTAAGATCCTGGAGGAACTAGAGAATCTTGAATTAATTCCTAGACTTCACCACTAATTGGAGCTATTTTGTGCTAAAGCAATGAAATAGACCTGGGGCAGTTTGAGTTAACTTCTACTTCTCCAAACTCCCCAACTGGACTAATATGGTGCCTAGCTGGGGGCCCCTTGGGTAAGGAGATATAAAAACAGTTTAGGATGTTGGCAGGGAACTTCTAACCACAGGGTATTTCCTTGCCAGTTTTTAATCTTCTTGCAGCTCCTATGACTTTCTTGTGGAGTACTTTTTTCATTGTTGTGGATCATTTTTTTTCCTAGAGATTGTTGTACGTGTTTTATTAAGGGATATGTTTATTTGAAACTCAAGTCTTCAGTGAACCATTGCAGTAGACATGGAACCACACCTGAGGCATAACCTAATGAGTCAAAGATGAGATTTAAACTGGCATCTTCTAATTCCAAATCCACTGAATCATAGAATTATAAAATTAGAGATAAAGATAAAGGAGACCTTTGTGGTGACTAGACCAATCCCTTCATTTTCAGATCAGAAACCTGAGGTTCAAAAGGGTTAGCTGACTTGGTCAAGGGTATACCTTTAGTGAGGGATCAGAGGTGGGATTTGAATTCTACTCTTTCAACATTCTACTCCTTCTATTATGTAATAATTAAAGGCAAAATAATAATTAATCTTAAGTAGCATGTATATAAATAGTACTGTTTGTCAGACATTTTATTAGACACTTTACAAATATTGTCTCATTTGATCAAAATATGTTAAGCTAAAGATGGTAGAACCATGGTGATGAATCTATGGCACACGTGCCAGAGAGGGCACACAGAGCCCTCTTTGCCCCAGTACAGAGTTCACCAGAATTTGTTACTAGAAAGCCAGAAAGTGGGGTTGTAATGCTCCCTTTCCCCTCTCCATGTGCACCTGAGGACATTTCTCACATTACCAACCCCTCTAAAAGGTTCTCCATCACTGCTCTAGAACCATGTCTAGAAATTTTTACTGCTAGGGCAAGAAGCAGGAAAAAATCCTACAATGGGGCAATGGAGGAGATAGAGACTACTGTAAAGGGTGGGGGAGATAGGAGGAGTTCACCCCATTAACTATCACTCTAGTCAAATCTGACAAACCTTTATTCACTGTCTATTAATATTTTATTAATAATTGGGATTACAAAGACAAAATACTAAATAGTGTCTACCCTCATGAAGCTTACATTCCACTAGGAGCTTTATAGAAAAGTTCCTTTTTCTTCTCTTATATTCCCAAAGCAATAATTTGGCAGTCTTTAAATTTGTTTCAGGCTGGAACAAAACCCTACTTGCTTTGATGTGGTTTCAGCACTAAGAGACTTAAGTGTTTAGGTGAAAGAAAATTGAAGAATGAATATTTATCCCTAGACTACTCAATATGCATTATGATGTGGCCACACAGTCATTGATAACATATAAATTAATAGGTGTACATAGAGCTATTTGAAAAGGGAAAGACTACTAGCAACCATGGGTCTCAGGAAGGATTCCTCATAGGACATACCACTTAAGATGTACCTTGAAGGATACTAGAGATTCTGAAAGTCAGAAATGAGTAGGTGACATATTCTATTCATGGAGAACAGCCCATACAAAGACACAGAAGTGGGAGATAGAATATCAAGTTCTGTATGTATATATGGATATATATATATATATAAACATATGAACAGAACCCTGGAAAATAAACCTTGAGAAAGGAATATTTGAGTCAGTTTATGAAGAGTTTTAAATACTAAGCTGATGATATTCTAGAGGCATCATGGAGCCCCAGAACATTCTTAAGTAATAGTGTGACATCCTCAGATTTATCCTTTAGAAATATTTTTTGGGCAATTTTATTGAGCATAGATTGAGAAAAGGAGAGACATGAAACTGGAGGCCATTGCAATATTCCAGACAAGAGATGATAAAAACCTGAATTTAGTGGAGATTGCTGGGTGAGTGGACAGATGAGATTTGTGGATTGGATATGGCAAGTGAAGAAGAAGGAAGAGTTGAAAATATTGCTAACACCTGTTAAAGAAAAGGGGGATATAAACCCAGGTGCTATCTATCTGGACTGACAGACTCAATAATCTGAGCCTGCCAAGCTGGCTCAAGATCCTCAGGTGGTAAATGGATCTAGGTTAAGTGAGAGATGAGGTTGTTTGGATGATCACCAAATGTGCTAGTAATCCCCAGGACTTATGAAGTTCAGTTTAGCCAAACGTGCACCTCTTTAACCGTGCCCAAGCCAAAGTATTAAGTGAGGGGTTGTATGATGATCAACAAATCCTCTAGCTCCTTGGCTTGGAGTTGGGTTTGTTGATAAAGGGTTGACTTGGGCTGGTATTGATTTATTAAATGGATAATGCTAATAATCTGATTGTGGTATGATTAAACCCCTTTCCCTATAGCTATAGAGGTCACTAGTCAGGAAAGGAGCATAAATCTTCAGCTGGATTAAACTTTAACAGGATTTATTGCTTATCTTAAGGGTTAGGAACAAGGAATCAGGACAGAGGTTTGGGGATGCTATATTATGGCTAATTAAGTTAAGGTAATCTAAATCTATAAGTAAGAGGTTGATGTCAGGCTGGAGATTCTTCTCCCTCACACAATCCCTGGTCTGACCAGCCATGGTGCAAACCAAAGGGCAGGGAAGGATGATGATGTTCTTAGCAACTTGATGTTAATCTCTCTCAGCCCTATTAGTGTCAGGAGAAATGAACTTCCTCTGGCACTCAGATATGGATGCTGGATTGCAGGTCTACCCTCCCATACACCTCCCTCCTCCCAGAATTCCCTTCTCTGACTGAGACCCTGTGGTGCAGTCCAAGGGTATTTATAGAGGTGGTCCCAACTGTCTCTTGGCCCTGGTTCATGCCACCTGGGTAAATTCTAAGTTCTTTAACTCACGGTCCTGTCACTCAAGCTGTTTTCCATCTTGTCCCAGAAGTCCCTTATCACACACTGTAAGCCTCCGTTACTGAATGGATTATGGTGCCCTTAATAGAGCTAGACCTTAGAGAAAGGGCAGGTTTAAAGAATAAGATCAATAAGTTCTTTGTTGGACATGTTAAGCTTGAAATGTCTAAGGAACATCTAGTTAGTGATGGTCAACAGTAGCTGGAATAATGGAACTAGATCTAGCTCAGGAGACAGCTTGCACTATATAGATTTGGAAGTCAACTATAAAGAGATGAAAATTCTTAAGAGATCACCAAAAAGGGGTGGTGAGAGAGAAGGGAAAAGGGCACACCCAGGTCAGAATCCTAGTGGAATCTATACTTAGGATGTGAAGTGTGGATGATGGTCTAGTGAAAAGGAGGCTGAGGTTGGGAGGTAGATGGGAAGAGGCAAAGGAAAGAATACTGTCAAAAAGCTGAGGAAGGGGCAGCTGGGTAGCTCAGTGGAGTGAGAGTCAGGCCTAGAGACAGGAGGTCCTAGGTTCAAACCCGGCCTCAGCCACTTCCCAGCTGTGTGACCCTGGGCAAGTCACTTGACCCCCATTGCCCACCCTTACCACTCTTCCACCTATGAGACAATACACCGAAGTTAAGGGTCTAAAAAAAAAAGCTGAGGGAGGAGAAATGTTATAGGATTTAGAGAGGCCAAGAAGAAGGTCTACTGAGAAAAGTTGTAGTATTTAGCTGTAACACCTGTGTTATACAGTGACTCTCTCAGCTATCTCTGAACTAGCAAAGTAGCACCCCAGAAGAGAATTGTTCTATCTGGGGTTTTCCTTCATGTTGCAAGGGCAACCCTGAGGGTTTATGGCTGGTTTTCTCTAATTTAGCTCACAAACTCCCACAAGGATATCCTTCCATTTATTATCATTTGATATCAATTAGCCAGTCAGGCTTAATTAGCTTTTAGAAACATGTATTTTCTCAGTAGGTAGAGTAAGATTAGTTGATAAAGACCATCCCTCTAGACTGGAGGTACATTTCTATAAGAAAGTATATACAGTCCCAGGGAAGGGAGGGGTTAATTTAGAGAATAGATTGACAAAATGGGTAGCTCACAGTTCCTGAGTGCTAGGAATGTTCCCCTTTTTGTGGAGTCCTCATTCTGTTCCCTTTAGGAATGGTGTAGCTTTCTTTTGGATTCCTTGAAGCTCTTTTTTCTCAGTGTGTTTAGTTTGTCTTAAATTTCAATGTATACGCTGTTGCCACCACTGCTCTTTCAGGATCACTGCAACAGCACCAATGGGGAGTTCAAAAAATCTTCCAACCTTCCAAGGTCATCACCTTGACAAGATGTAGTGGAGAGGAGATGGAGGCTCTCCCCTCACCAGAGCCGTTCCCTTCTGTGGTCTGGGTGGAAATGTTTCCTCCACTGGGCTGCGTTCTGTTTGAATTCTCAGTTTAAACTGGCACACTATTTTATCCAGGCTCCCAAGAGTATGACTGACTAATTCTCTTCAACCGATCCCTATACATTTCCTAGGTAATGCCATTTCATTCAAATCTAGGGGCTTCCACTGTTCCAAACTGATTAAGGATTTTTAGCACCTGTTTAATGCCTTGGATTGATTATTTCAAAATAAGTATTTTCACCTGATAGAGGTAGGGTGACTAGAGCATACTGTTAGTGACTTTAAGTGGGGTGTGTTGATTGATTGATTCAAATCATCCTACCCATACAGAATTATCAAGAGTTCCTTAATTACTTTGGTAAAAGCAGTTTCAGTTGAGTGGTGAGGTTAGAAGCCATATTACAAGGGATTGAGAAGTGATTGATAGGAGTGCAAGAGGAGGCAAGGAATTTAGAAGGATTTTTTAAAAAGACTTTTGGTTGTAAAGAGGAGGAAAGAAATAGAACAAGTATTTCTTAATTATATCTGCAAGATGAAACTGAAAAATCTTTGTTTATCATGTAAAGCTCTTCATACCTTGGCCTCTTGGTACTTTTCCAGTCTTATACACTAGTTTCTTTCACATATTCTATAATCCAGATACACTTGTGCTTCCTCTCACATATTTCTCTGCCTCCCATATCAAGTCTGCATTTGCTAGTCTTCCTTCCTGAAATACTCTTCCCCTTTATCGATATATCTTAGGTGACCTGGCTTCAACAACAATAGCAACCATTATTTTTGGTTATGAATTTACATATGTGGATTATGGATTCTATATTTGGATATTCATTTACATATACCTTTAAGGTTTGCAAGTCACTTTAAAAATACTGTCTTATTTTATCCTCACAACTCTTGGAAGTCGGTATTGCTATTATCCCCATTTTTTAGATAAGAAAACAGGCATATTGAGATTGAGTGATTTGTCACCTAGCAAGACTCATAACTAACTATAATCCTCCTGGATGATGAATGGAGCAGCAATTGGGAACTGTGTCAACATGGATCTGTAGCTCTCCTCGATTGGGGACATTTAGAATTTTGGAAAAGCTTTGGCTATAATCATATTACAGTAGTTCCATCTGTATGACTGATTCTATTATGCCATGTTCATGTGATTTGTGCTCTTTATTTTTTCAAGAATCAGCTCAAATGCAAAAGGTCTCTGCCAGTTCTACCACATTTGAGATCCTTCCCCTCTAGTTTCCTTCTGCTCTCTAAGTTGGTGTCTATTTATTTTTCTTTCCCCATTAGAATGTAAACTTGAGAACAAGGACTATTTTGCTTCTCCTTGCATTTTAATCATTTAGTCAGGTGCCTGCAGTAAGTATTTAATAAATGTTTGTTGGTTCATTGATATTTAGGTGCTAATTAGACCATGGAGGGAGGAGAAGGACAAAGGTATGCCTGTTGGCCTTTTCCTTCCATCATGAACGTTTTTGTCTGCATGCAAACATGATCCTGGGAAACCATATTGACTTCTTTCCACTGAAAGTGAGTGAGGTCTGAGCCCAGGAAGGGAGTAGCAGAGGACCAAGATCAGGCAGAGGAATTGGTACCTCAACTTTTCTACCTGACCCAGATTGAATAAATAAGTGTCTGGGTGGTTTTATCCCACTTTATTTGTTGGGGGAAGGCTAACTATGGAGAAAGACATATAAATTGAAATTTTGTGACAAAAGGAGCATATTATCTATAAATATATTAAGTATACATATATGGTGTAATTAGAATCTGTTACCCTAAAAACTATGATTCCTAGCACCCTACTCTCCTTTCTTGTTACATGCTGATATAGGGAGGTTAAACATTTTGTGTAGCTCCACCTCTGGAGCTTGCTTGATCGGACCAGTTTGGTGGAGGTGGAGTGAGGTGAGTGGCAGGAGAATCTACTCACGTGGCCTTATATTTTGTTAGATAATTACCTTTTTATTCCTTTACTTCAAGTGATTATTAATAAACTTTATAAAATATAATACTTGGAGTGTTGGACATTAATTTAAATCCTACAATGGTATATATATATATATATATATGCATATATATATGTAATATATATGTAAATATAAAAAGTCCTCTTTGTTCACTTGAGTATAGGCACAAGCCTTTTCTGCACATTGATCAGATTCCAGGGTGCCACTGCCCCTAAAATCTGAGAGGGATGAACAATTTCTTGACAAGTAACATTAAATGAACTCAATTATATGAAGACCTGAAGCTGACAATATTCACGAAACACATAAAAAACATCAAGTCCCTTAGACGCTGTAATATTTAAAAAGATCTGGGATTTCATCATTATTGGTGCTTTAAAAGTTTTTATTGAAATCTTTTATTTTTACCATTGCTTTCATTTTCCACTGTATCCCATTCCCCTCTTCCACTTGAATCATTTCTTATAACACAGAAAAAAACCTTATGAATATGTTAATCAAGTCCTCAAAACATGCTGTCTTCCACTTCCATAGGTTCTCAATTCCACAAAGAGGTGCATTCTCATCTGTTTTCAAGGGTCAAACTTGGTCATTATAATTGCATAGCATTCAATTTTCAGTTTTGTTGTTTTTCTTTTCATTTAAGTAATTGTAGTTATTATTATATTCTTTTTCTGGTGTGGCTTACTTAATATTTCATTAGTTTATTATTTCCCATGCCTCCCTATATTTCCATGCTTATTTTTTACAATAAATTGATATTGATGTCTTTTGTTCCCATGCCATCTTAATTTCTCATTATATTCTCTACCCCTCCTGCTGCCAGAGAGTCATTCCTTCTAACAAAGAATTTTAAAAAATAATGAGAACCTATTGGTCAGAGAATGACTAAACATATTTTGGTATAAGAATATGATTTGCAATACTAAATTATGAATATGAGAAAAATTAATGAAAGCTGAGAAGACATCAGTTGACAGAGCTGGACTAGAAGAGCAGAATAATCATGTTAAACTTCAAAATTGAAAATGAAAAGAATGACAAAATCAACCTGAATGCTATAGAATTATAATGATCAATCTTGGTCCTGGAGAAGAGATGATAAAATGCATCTCCTTTAATTAGAAAGGTAAAGGACTATGGTTATAGAAAGTTAAATGTAATATTGGATATCATCACTATATTGGTTGGTTTGCTGAATTGTTTTCTTCTTTGATACAAGAGAAAGCTTACTTTGGTAATGGAGCAGCAGAGGGATATATTTGGAATACTGTGATGTAAAAATGAAAGGCACAGATAAAACTTGGGAAAAAAGAAGTAAAATGAAAATAGAATCAAGGTAAACTATATTAGTAGCATTCCTATGGTCTACCAATATTAAATTGAATGTTGTATAACCTGATCTTTTTGAAGTCATTGGCATTTTGCTTTTTAGAAGTTCATCTCATTAATAATTTTTCTAAAATTTTGCCAGTTACTGAATTCATGCTTATTAGTAATTTGAGACTTTATTCTCTTCCCTTGTATAAAAATCAGGATGATATTTATCCTTCTCTAGTCTCGGGCACCTCTTTCATTTTCTATTGCCTTTCAAAGATCACTAACGGTGGCTCAGCAATCACATTTGTCAGCTTGTTTAGTGCTTTATTTGGTCTCAGTTACTTGAAAATAGTAAGGACAGATAAGTGCACTTTTGCCATCTCTTTACCTATGTTGGGAATCAGCTCCCTATTAGTCATTTTTGTTCTGTTCTTTCCAGTCCAAACATAATTCTTGGTAACAAAAATGAGCATAATATGAGCTGGGCAGCATTTCCTTTACTGTCATTGAAAATCATTTTACCACTTACTTTGAACAGTAATCTGTACTACCTTTTGTTTGATATTCCCTTTTTCATCTAATTTAGTTTAAAATAAACACATTCTTTTTGGTTGGTCCTTATTTTCCTCACCAACTTTAACTTATTCTTTATTTCAATCCCATTTCCATTGAGGGAGCTGGTGGTGTAGTGGATAAAATACTACAATCATGAATATCTGAATTCAAATCTAGTCTCAGATACTTTATGTGTCTTTATAGCAATATGACCTTGGGGAAATCATAATCTCTGTTTGCCTCAGGTTTCTCAATTGTAAAAAATGGGGATAATATTAGCAACTACCTCATGGGGTTGTTGTGAGGATCAAATGAAATATTTTTAGAAGTGCATAACACTTTATTTGGCACCTGGTTGGAGCTATATAAATACTTATTCCTTTCCCACATTTGTTCAGTACACATTTGCTAGGTCCCAACCATGTTCAAGACTCTGTGCTAGCTACTGGGTATATGATCAAGACACAATAATCTCTTTCCTCATGGAATTTTAATATTTACTGGGAGGATACATTATTTGCACAAATGTCAATAGTACAAAGTAAATGAAGATAGAAAAAACAGTTTGGAGTTATTAAGGAAAGCTTCCCTAAGAAGATGATCCCTAAGCTGAGTCTCAACAGAAGTCAAGCATTCTGAGATATGAGAAGAGAAAGATGTTCATTCCAGGCATGGGGTACAGATTGTTCAAATTTAGGAGGATTGAATATCAGGTCCAGTTAATGGTGTTTGTAGTCCTATTTGGTTGTAACTTAGAGTTTGTGAAAGGAAAGAACATGAGATAAATAAAAAAAGATGGGTAAGACCAGGGATGCTTGGAATTTACCTCAACATGTCAGTTGTTAAATTTTTATTGGAATAGCTCTGTATGTCCAAAGTTTGGAGTCATTCTTGGCTCCTCTTTTGCTCACCCCTTGTTCTGGTGAAGTGAGAACAGGATTATTTCCACAGATTTTATGCAACATGGGTGATTTTAAGAGGAACTGTAAATACTTTTGCAGGAAGCCATGTTGGCCAAAAGTATTTACAGAACAAACATCTAAGTTAACTTGTGTTCCTGTCTATGGTCAATGGAGGCTGTGGGGGGAGGAGTACTGAATGACTCCTTTAAGAATTAGTTTTTGGGGGAGCTGGGTAGCTCAGTGGATTGAGAGCCAGGCCTAGAGACGGGAGGTCCTAGGTTCAAATCTGGCCTCAGACACTTCCCAGCTGTGTGACCTTGGGCAAGTCACTTGACTCCCATTGCCTACCCTTACCACTCTTCCACCAAGGAACTAATACACAGAAGTTAAGGGTTTAAAAATATAAAAAAAAAAGAATTAGTTTTCCCTCAAAAGGATTTTATCTTGTTCAGGTTATCTTCTTTCTCTGGATTTAGATATAATTATTCTACATCTAGTGTAAAATTCCTTTTATTAGAGTGAAGATGAGACTTGAAGATGGAAAGTGATTTGGAGAAAGTAACTAACCCATCCATGTTGTTGGTCAGCAATCCAGAAAATTTCCCTTTCTTGAAAGTCCAGGCTACATTTGCATATTTTCAGTTCAGTGACAACTTTCCCATTCTCCATTGTTTTTCTTTTTTTGATCCTTGCCATATGATTTACTAATGTTATATTATAGTGATTTAGACGCATAATATTGGTGAGGAAAGACCTTAGAATTAATTTATTGCAATTCTCTCATTTTAAAGATAAAGAAACAGAGGCTCAGAGAGGTTAAGCAATTTGCCCAAGATCAAAACACCAGCAAATGCTACCAGAGAATCATCTCTCTCTAGCTCCACTGTTCTCTTAAAAAATTTTAATTTTAATTCTAATTAGTTGTTCCATTAAATATCCAGTTAACTCCCTCTCTCACTCCCATCCCCTACTAGAAAAGACATCATTTGACAAAAAGACATCTATATATCTAAAGTTATGTCTTATTTCTATTCATCAGTTCTTTCCTCTAGACATGGACATACACAAATCATTCTTCAAACAATATTTTTGTTGTATGTATAATGTTCCTTTGGCTACTTGGTTCATTCTTCATAATTTCATGTAGGTTGTTCTATATTTGTAATATTATTCTATCACAATCATATGCTAAAACTTGTTTAGCCATTTCCCAATTTATTATCTCCACTTCAGTTCTTTGCCATTGCAATGAGAGCTACTATATATATTTTAGAACATTTAGATTCTCTTCCTTTTCCCTGATCACTTTAGAAAGTAAAACTAATTGCAGTATTTTTAGGTCAAAAGATACAAACAGTTTTACTCTTAGAGTATAATTCCAGATTGCTTTCCAAAATGGTTCACTGATCCACCAACAGTCCCCATTTTATCACATCCTCTCCAACATTTGTCATTTTGCTCTTTTATCATTTTATTTTATTTTATTTTAACATTTCATAATATTTATTTTTTAGAAAAGTTAACATGGTTACATGATTCATGCTCTTACTTTCCCCTTCACCACCCCCCAAGCCCCGCTCCCCCATAGCCGATGCACATTTCCACTGGTTTTAACATGTGTCATTGATCAAGACCTATTTCCAAATTGTTGATAATTGCATTGGTGTGGTAGTTTCGAGGCTACATCCCCAATCATGTCCGCCTCAAACAATGTGTTCAAGCAGTTGTTTTTCTTCTGTGTTTCCACTCCTGCAGTTCTTCTTCTTAATGTGGGTAGTGTTCTTTTCCATAAATCCCTCAGAATTGTCCTGGGTCATTGCATTGCTGCTAGTACAGAGGTCCATTACATTCAATTTTACCAAGTGTATTGGTCTCTGTGTACAGTTTTCTACTGGCTCTGTTCCTTTCACTCTGCATCAGTTCCTGTAAGTCTTTCCAGTTCACATGGATTTCCTCCAGTTTATTATTCCTTTGAGCACAATAGTATTCCATCACCAGCATATACTACAATTTGTTCAGCCATTCCCCACTTGAAGGGCATACCCTCATTTTCTAGTTTTTTGCCACCACAAAAAGTGCAGCTATAAATATTTTTATACAAGTTTGTTTATCTATGACCTCTTTGGGGGTACAAACCCAGTAATGCTTTGGCTGGATCAAAGGGCAGGCATTCTTTTATAGCCCTTTGAGCATAGTTCCAAATTGCCAGCCAGAATGGTTGGATCAGTTCACAACTCCACCAGCAATGCATTAATGTCCCAATTTTGCCACAACCCCTCCAACATTCATTACTCTCCCCTTCTTTCATTTTAGCCAATCTGCTAGGTGTGAGGTGATACCTCAGAGTTGTTTTGATTTGCATTTCTCTAATTATTAGAGATTTAGAACACTTTCTCATGTGCTTATTGATACTTTTGATTTCTTTAACTGAAAATTGCCTATTCATGTCCCTTGCCCATTTATCAATTGGGGAATGGCTTGATATTTTTATACAATTGATTTAACTCCTTATATATTTGAGTAATTAGACCCCTATCAGAGTTTTTTCTTATAAAGATTTTTTCCCAATTTGTTGTTTCTCTTCTGATTTTGGCTGCATAGTTTTTGTTTGTACAAAAGCTTTTTAGTTTGATATAATCAAAATCATTTATTTTACATTTTGTAATTTTCTCTAACTCTTGCTTGGTTTTAAAATCTTTCCTTTCCCAGAGATCTGACAAGTATACTATTCAGTGTTCACTTAACTTATTTATAGTTTCCCTCTTTATGTTCAAGTCATTCACCCATTCTGAATTTATCTTGGTGTAGGGTGTGAGATGTTGATCTACACCTAATCTCTCCCATATTGTTTTCCAATTTTCCCAGCAGTTTTTGTCAAATAGTGGATTTTTGTCCCAAAAGTTGGGCTCTTTGGGTTTATCATACACTGTCTTGCTGATGTCATTAACCCCAAGTCTATTCCACTGATCCTCCCTTCTGTCTCTTAGCCAGTACCATACTGTTTTAATGGCCGCTGCTTTATAGTATAGTTTAAAATCTGGTATTTCTAGGCCACCTTCCTTCACATTTTTTTCATTATTTCTCTTGATATTCTTGATTTTCTGTTATTCCAAATGAACTTTGTTATAGTTTTTTCGAATTCAGTAAAGAAGTTTTTTGGTAGTTTGATAGGTATGGTGCTAAATAGGTAAATTAATTTGGGTAGAATGGTCATTTTTATTATGTTAGCTCATCCTACCCATGAGCAATCAATGTTTTTCTAATTGTCTAGATCTAGTTTTAATTGTTTGGAAAGTATTTTGTAGTTGTTTTCATATAATTCCTGTGTTTGTTTTGGTAGATAGATTCCTAAGTATTTTATATTGTCTAGCGTGATTTTAAATGGTGTTTCTCTTTCTACCTCTTGCTGCTCTAATGTGTTGGAAATATATAGAAATGCTGATGATTTATGTGCATTTATTTTGTATCCTGCCACTTTGCTAAAGTTGTTGATTATTTCTACAAGCTTCTTAGTTGATTCTCTAGGATTTTTTAAGTAAACCATCATATCATTTGCAAAGAGTGATAGTTTAGTCTCCTCATTGCCTATTTTGATACCTTCAATTTCTTTTTCTTCTCTAATTGCTACTGCTAGTGTTTCTAGTACAATGTTAAATAATAGAGGTGATAGTGGGCATCCTTGTTTCACTCCTGATCTTATAGGAAAGGCTTCTAATTTATACCCATTACATATGATGCTTGTTGATGGTTTTAAGTATATATGTTTATTATTTTTAGGAAAGGCCCTTCTATTCCTATACTTTCCAGTGTTTTCAATAGGAATGGATGCTGTATTTTGTCAAAGGCTTTTTCAGCATCTATTGAGATAATCATGTGATTTTGGTTTGTTAGATTGTTGATAAGGTCAATTATGTGGATGGTTTTCCTAATGTTGAACCATCCTTGCATTCCTGTTATAAATCCTACCTGATCCTGGTGGATGATCCTCTTGATCACTTGCTGGAGTCTCTTTGCTAGTATTCTATTTAAGGTTTTTGCATCTCTCTTCATTAGGGAGATTGGTCTGTAGTTTTCTTTCTCTGTTTTGGATCTACCTGGCTTTGGAATCAGTACCATATTTGTGTCATAAAAGGAATTTGGCAGGTCTCCTTCTTTGCTTATTATATCAAATAATTTGTATAGTATTGGGATTAGTTGTTCTTTGAACGTCTGATAGAATTCACTTGTGAATCCATCAGGACCTGGCTATTTTTTCTTAGGAGTTCTTTGATGGCTTGTTCAATTTCTTTTTCTGATATGGGATTATTTAGGTATTCTATTTCTTCTGCTGTTAATCTAGGCAATTTATTTTTTTTAAATTGTCATTCATATTTCCTAGATTGTTATATTTATTGCCATATAGTTGGGCAAAATAGTTTTTAATGATTGCCTTAATTTCCCCTTCATTAGAGGTGAGGTCTCCCTTTTCATCTTTGATACTGTCAATTTAGTTTTCTTCTTTCCTTTTTTTTATTAGATTGACCAGTACTTTGTCTATTTTATCTGTTTTTTCAAAATACCAGCTTCTAGTCTTATTTATTAATTCAATAGTTCTTTTACTTTCGATTTTACTAATTTCTCCCTTGATATTTAGTATTTCTAATTTAGTTTTCATTGGAGATTTTTAATTTGCTCGCTTTCTAATTTTTTAATTTTCATGCCCAATTCATTAATCTCTGTCCTCCCTAATTTGTTAATATATGCCTAAAGGATATAAATTTCCTCCTGAGTAGTGCCTTGGCTGCATCTCACAGAGTTTGGTAGGATGTCTCATCATTGGTCATTCTCTTCAATGAAATTGTTGATTGTTTCTATGATTTCTTCTTTGACTAGCTGGTTTTGGAGAATCATATTATTTAATTTCCAATTAGTTTTTGATTTGCCTGTCCGGGTGCTCTTGCTAATTATTATTTTTACTGCATTATGATCTGAGAAGGTTACATTTATTATTTCTGCTCTTTTGCATTTGTTTGCAATGTTTCTATGCCCTATTTCATGGTCAATCTATGTGAATGCACCATGTGCAGCTGAAAAGAAGGTGTATTCCTTTTTGTCCCTATTTATTTTTCTCCACATATCTATTAAATCTAATTTTTCTAGGACTTCATTCACCTCTCTTACCTCTTTCTTATTTATTTTTTGGTTTGATTTATCTATATCTGAAAGAGGAATGTTTAAATCTCCTACTAGTATGGTTTTACTATCTATTTCCTTCTTGAGCTCTGCAAGTTTCTCCTTTATGAATTTGGATGCTATGCCATTTGGTGCATATATATTGAGTATTGCTATTTCCTCATTGTCTATACTGCCTTTTATCAGGATGTAATTACCTTCCCTGTCTTTTTTAATCATATCTATTTTTACTTTGGCTTTTTCAGAAATCATAATTGCCACTACTGCCTTCTTTTTCTTATTTGAAGCCCAAAAGATTTTGCTCAAGCCCTTTACCTTAAACTTGTGTATATCCACCCACCTCATATTTGTTTCTTGTAGACAACATATGGTAGGATTTTGGTATCTAATCTACTCTGCTATTTGCTTCCATTTTATGGGTGAGTTCATCCCATTCACATTCAGAGTTATAATTATCAGTTGTGTATTCGCCAACATTTCAGTATCCTCTCCTAGTTCTACCCGTTCTTCTTTACACTATTTCCTTTTAAACCAGTGATTTGCTTTAAGCCAGTAACCCTTGTCCCCTCCATTGATTTACTTCCCTTTCTACTCCCTACCTTATTATTCACCTCTATTTATTTTTAAGGCCTGATGAATTCCCTCCCTCTTCTTCTTCTCTCCCTTTTTTGACCTCCCCACTCCCCTTCTCCCCTTAGTTTATCCCTTCTGATTTTCTCAGTAGGGATAGTTAGAGTTTTATATCCCAATGGATATAGCTACTTTTCCCTCTCAGGGTTAATTATACTGAGAGTAAGATTTAAATATTACCCCTTAATGTTCTCTTCCTCTCCTTCTTATTATAGTATTCATCCCTTCCCCTTCCCATGTCCTCTTTGTGTGTAATAGAATATCCTATTTTTCTTATTCCCTCTAGTTTCTCTTGGTGTCCTCTACTATTCACCCCTGTCTTTCCCACCCCTCATATCATCTTAGACCATTTAGTATTCTAACCTCTCCCTATGAATAATTCTTCTAATTACTATAATAGTGAATACTATAATAGTGAATAGAGTTCACTACAGAGAATTATAAATAACATTTCTCCACATAGGAATACAAATAATTAGATCTTATTGAAGCCCTTAAAGAGGCTAATTTAAAAAAATGAGTTTTTTTACTTTCCCTTCTGTTTCTTATTTACCTTTTCATGTTTCTCTTGATTTTTGTGGTTGTATATCAAACTTTCCATTTAGTCCTGGTCTTTTCTGTGCAAATACTTGGAAATCTTCTATCTTGATGGATGCCCAAACTTTCCCCTGGAAGTATATAGTCAGTTTTGATGGGTAGGTGATCCTTGGTTGCAGACCCAGTTCTCTTCCCTTTCTGAATATCACATTCCAAGCCTTGTGGTCTTTTAGCGTGGAGGCTGTCAGATCCTGTGTGATCCTGATTGGTGCTCCTTGATATTTGAATTGTATCTTTCTGGCTTCTTGTAAAAAATTTTTTTTTACTTAGAAGCTCTTGAATTTGGCTATTATATTCCTGGGGGTTGTCTTTTCTGGGTCTAGTTTAGAGGGTGATCTATGGTTCCTTTCAATGTCTATATTGCCCTCTTGTTGTAGAACTTCAGGGCAGTTTTGCTGAATAATTTCTTTTAACATGGAGTCCAAATTTCTATTAATTTCTACTTTTTCAGATAGACCAATGATTCTCAAATTGTCTCTCCTAGACCTATTTTCTTGATCTATCAATTTCTTATTGAGCTATTTCATGTTTCCTTCTATTCTATCACTTTTTTGACTTTGTTTTATTTGTTCTTGCTGTCTTGAGAGATCATTGGCTTCTACTTGCCCAATTCTTGTCTTTATAGATTGGTTTTCTGCTATAAGCTTTTGATTTTCCTTTTCAATTTGGTCTATCCTGTTTTCCAGCTGTTTGATTTTGATCTTCAATTTGCTTATCAATTCTTTTGATTTGGGGGCATCTTTTTTCGAATTGCCCAATTCTAGCCTTTATAGACTGGTTTTCCTTTTCAATCTGGTCATTTCTGGTCTTTGATTTACTTGCCTCACTTTCCAATTGCGAAATTCTGCCTTTTAAATTGTTATTTTCTTGCCAGATCTCTTCCAGCTTTCTCATAATCTCAGATTTGAACTCTTCAAGACCTTGTGACTCATTTTCATTTTTTTGGGAAGGTTTGGATTTGGTTACTTGTTTGTTTTCCTCTGCTGTTTGCTCTGTTGTCTGGATTTTTTCTGTGTAAAAGTTGTCGAATTTTAAAGGTTTCTTCTTAATCTTTCTCTTCTGGGATTCCTGAGTTTGGCTTGCCATTGTGAGCTGTGTGCCCTCTCAGCTTTATCCTCACACTCAGGGTCTATCTGAGCTGTTTTGGCTCCTGAGGTCTCAGGACTAGTTGTTCTCAGGGTCAAGCCTCCTGGTGGGTGGTGCCCTTGCTAGTTCTTCTGCTTGAAGCTCCTTTAACAGTCTCAGGGTGCTGCTTCCACAGTTGTGTACCCCTCTGCACTGGGTCCCCACTCAAGGTCCGTGCCTGTGCTTAGTATCCATGTTCAAAGTCTATGTGTTCTTTAGCCTCTTGGGGTCTTAAGTCTTGCTGCTCTCAGGAGCAGGTCCTGGTGACCCCAGGTAGCTGCCAATGACTTAATATGGGTGCCCCCAAATTGCTCTTACTCTTGTGCACTGGCTTTGGCATTGTAGGTGGTGTGGGGTGGGGGAGGGGTTTGCTCAGCTCGCCTTTTTGTGAGAGCTGTTTCAACCCTTTATAGCATGGAAATGCCCCGATTCCACATACCTTCAATACTGTGCCCTGTTGTGGGGTCCCTTTGTTCGTCTGGATTTGTTTTTATGTCTTCTTGCGGAGTCCTATATGCGTGGGTTAGGAGAGGTCAAGCAGCTGCTTTTTACTCTGCCACCATCTTAACCTGGAACTCCCATTTCTTCTCTTTTATCATTTTAGCCAATCTGATAGGTATGAAGTGAAATCTCAGAGATGTTTTGATTTGCATTTCTCTAATCAATAATAATTTTTCATATATTTTATATGTATCTTTGATTTCATACAAAAAATGTTTGTACCTTTTGACCATTTATCAATTGGGAAATGATTCATATTCTTAGATATTTAACAAAGTTCTCTACATATTTTAGATATGAAATGCCTATCTGAAAAACTATAAAAATTTCCCCCAATGTACTGCTTTCTTTTTAATATTGGTTACCTCAATTTTATTTGTACAAAACTTTTCAATTTATTGATTTCAAAATTATGCATTTATATCTCACAATGCTTTCCACATCTTGTTTTTCAAAGATCTCTGCCAATGGCTTGGCAATCACATTGATCAGTTTTTTCTAGGAATAAAAGATAGATAATGACTCTAAAGCTCATCAAGGCAACATGGATTATTAGTAGAAAGAGTACTGCATCCTAAAAAGGAACACTTGGTTTCAAATCCTGAATGCTCATTACTATCTGTATGATATTGAATAAGTCAGTATTTTCCTCCTCTAAGACTCAGTTTCCTCATGTGCAAAATGAAGGGGTTAGACTAATTGATCTTTAAGTTCTCTTTTAAATATAGCAAATGAATTCAACATTGATCTATTGAAGTATTTTAAAATCAAACCCAGTAACATAGCTACCTCAGGTATCTGATATTGAACTAAAGATATTCAAGCTGTTAACATTCCATCTTAACATCTGTCTGACAGAAATAGAGTGAGTATACCTGCTGAGGACTATTTTTCTGAATGTTCAACAACTTAGGAAGCTTTCCCTCTTTCCAGCTGACACAACCATAAATGTATAGATCTCTACATGACTGAGATTACATTTAATCACTCTGTTCTTTTCTGATGGGCTTTTGCCTCTAATCTCTATTCTTCAACTATATAACTCTCTCAATTCCACATTCTGACCTAAAAAAAAGATATCAAAAAATAAGTTGAGAGGAAGAGTAGACTTACTTTAAAAGATTGATGGAAAAGTAAAAAGTCATAAGAGTTGGAGAAAAACTCAAGAAGTTTTAAGTTTTATATAGGAAAATATACAAAGAAATGATTTTTCAATTGATTCTTTTTTAAAATAGGAAAAAATGAACTTTGATTTATGAAATAGAATTAGGAATTTCATGAGAATGCAATTAAAAAAAAGCATTTTAGTTTCTAATGACTGTCAAGCCTCTTAAACCTCCCTGTGCTTCTCACTTCGTCATCTGTAAATTGAGGGTGTTCAACTGTATGGCCCTTAAAGCTTTTCCAGATCTACATCTAGCTTTCTATGTTATTATTATCACCTATATAATTTGTCAAAATATTTTTTAAAAATGTCTAAACCAAATGCTGTAAAAATCTGGTGGTCATATTAACAGATTATTAAGTTGAGACCATTACAATTGGCAAAGAATTTCTTTTGATTAAAAACATCAATCCTAAATCTATAAAATAAATTTTTGTCTGACTTTCCTTTTTGGAAATATTGCTGAATTCTCTCCTCTGAAGGAATAATGGATTCCCCATGCATTACTTTGAAAAAAAGCTTCTTCCTAGACTTGCTGCTCCTCTTGCTGAAGCCAAATATTTTATTTTCAGGAGAGAATTATTATAAAAAGAATTAGCAGAAAACAAAACAAAATAAAAACAAAATTAGCAGCCCCTCACATATTTTTACACTGTTTAAAGAATGTTAGATTTCTTTGGTTGTCTCACTATTAGAAAAATAAATAGATCTTTAACACAATGGGGTTGTTGGGGTTGTTTTAACTACTACAGTTACTCTGAGCTAGCATAATTTTTAATTCAAAGGGACAAAAGGCACCCGGAAGAAACAAAAACATCAAGAATGCATCACAGTAGTCTCTGGAATACATTATGTGACTCCTGGGCTCTTGTGGCTAATATTAACTTTCAGTCAGCAAGTGGTTTTGTGTATATTTATGTTTGTGTGTAAGACTTTCTCTGTTTGAAATTCCAAGTGACTCCACTTCAGTAGTTGTGATGACTAGAGATAATTAACTTCATTTCCTTCATTCATTTTGTGGCTTCAGGCAGTAAGACTGAAACAAGCAATAACAGCAACAAAAATCAAACAAAACCCCCACCATATTTTAATACTTCAGCTACCAGCAAGTAGCTTTGGGAGGCATGCTTTTTTTGCAATTGAGTAACACGATAATGCCCCAAAAGTCCATTTGCTCTCTGGATTTTGTATGTTGTAGATTTTAAGATGGCAATCATAGAGATAAGACACTGTGGCCAAGCTGCATAGACACACTAATAATAATGATAGCCTATATTTCTATATGTTAAGGTTTGTAAAGTACTTTATACTTATTATCTCATTTGATTCACACAACAACTGGAAAATAGATACTATTATTTCCCCCATTTTGCAAATTGGGAAACTGAGGGAGGCAGAGGTTGTAATTAAAAAAATTTAAATTAATTTATTTGTTATATTAAATTCCCAGGTAACTCCCTCCCTCCCTTCCTCCACTAAAGAAGGTATCATTTGACAAAAAGATATATGTATATGTAAAACGACGTCTTGCTTGTTTCTATTTATTGATTCTTTCTCTGGAGTCAGACATACACAAGTCATTCTTCAAATAATATTTCTGTTGCTGCATATAATGTTCTCTTGGCTCTCTTCATAATTTCCTGTCTCTCTTTCTGTGTTTTTAAAAAATATTAACCTACTCATCTTTTCTTAGAGTGAACTAGTATTCCATCTCAGTTAGATGCTATAGCTTGTTTGGCCATTCTCCAGTTGATTGAGGTTAAGTGATTTGCCTTTAGTCACATAGCTAGTAAAGTGTCTGTCATGATTTGAATTCAAGTCTTAAGTGTAAGTCCAGCCCTCTATCTGCTACACCACCTTACCACAAACTATTGGGGTGAAAGTAAGCAACACAGCTGCAGACAAGTTTCTCTTGTAAGTCATTGAATCTTGGTGTGGATGAAGATATTCAAGACAAGTCCTCAAATGTCACTCAAATAATAATAATTCAAAAGGACTTTTTTGTGTGTGCATGAAATGACATGCTTAAATGAAAAGCTTGGTCAACAACATCTTTCCACAATCTTCTTCATGATGTCCTGAAACATTCTTTTAGCCTTACTTTTTTTTTTGCTTATCAGTAATGAGGCATAATTAAATACTTAAATTTCTTTAATGTAATTGTATAATCATTTGGTGCCTTTTTCTTTTAACTTCAGGTTTTTGAACTGATTGGCAGGCAACTGATGGATGCCTGATGTGTGCTTAAATGTAACAATCCCTAACTAACATTGGTGACAACTAAATATTTGACTAAATTAAATGGGGACGTAAACTCATAATTCTGGAAACCAAAAGGGGATAAAGTTAGACGCTTTCCAATTTTGTAAGCACCACAACACTAGACTGAAATATGTTTGTTGTTTAGTTGTATGCTTTTAATCCAGTTCTTTCTGTTAACGGAGAGACCTTATGAGCAAATTTTGTATATTGCAATATCATAAAAAGAACATAGGATCTATTTGAAAAGAAAAATAGGTTGAGGTCTTTGGGAAATCTAATATTTAAAATTCTTTAAAGCAACTGACAAGATATTAGCATTCACTATTATGCATCAGAGATCTGTGGTTTCATAAATAATGTCGACATATACACAAATTGTAAATTCTTTACATTGTAGCCGTGAATGTTCATGAATTGCTGTAGCAATAAAAAAATTAGAATAAAATAAAATTCTTCATCCTGTAATCAACCATTTGGTAATGGTCATCTCCAAACTTACCTTGAATGGTCCTCAGGTTGCAGATGCATAATTCATTGTGGTATATGAAATCCTTCTGGCTTACTTGGACTTATTAGAGTTTATGATTCACTGGCACAGTTAGTAAACATTTATCAAATACCTACTTTGTGCCAGGAACTATAGTAACTGCTAAGGATATGAAAAAAAGGAAGAAGAAAGTCCCTTCTCATGAGGAAACAGTAGGGTCACCCAGAGAATATGTGGAGGTGACAGAATTGGACATAAGTGGAAGATCTTAAGTTAAAGGCAATCTTATTGCTCAGATAACCTGGAATGGATCTGAATCATGTACTACTGGGTTGGAGGGAGGGTGGCAATGAAAAGGGGAAGGAAAGGAAGGTTGTTAATGGGAGCCTTCCTATGATAAAGCTCAGGGCCCCAGGAAATAAGGAGACTTACTCTGTTTCTTCCCAAAAGCCAGAAGCAAAAGCAATATGTGAAACAAAGGAAAGACATTTGAATTTTTGTCTTCTAATAATGGTTTAGAGGTCAATTTGGTTCAAAAATTTTTCTTTCTTTTCTCTTCCTTCTTTGTCTGTTTGTTTATTTGTTTCTTTTTTTAGCAAGCTGCCAAATACAAAAGAAATGAGGTTTGAGATCATATTTTTAGTCTCTGAGTGTTGGAAAGATGCAATCTAGTGCAGTAAAAGAATGAAAAATCCTTCACAAAATTTTAGTGAGCCAGAGGAGAAGAGGAAGAGGGAGGAGGGAAAAAAAATCAGGAAACAGTTGCCTCAGTAATGGTGTGGAATTCTCAGGTAAGAAAGGAGAACAAAAAATATATATCAAGCCTGTTTGAAAGATCACAGGGAATTATAGAGGTAGCAGAAACTTTCCAGGTTGATTTTCAGGAAATATAGTCATAATGGGTGGGGGGTCTGCAACTTTTAAGAGTGGAAAATCCAATTCACCTTGGCTGCAGAGAAATTAGAATGACTAAGAATCTAGGACTGGAGCTGAGAAGACTGAATTGAAGGTAAAATACTAGCAAAGCTTATTTACATAAAAAGATAGTTGGAAATGAAAGACTGTCAGTCTCAGCCTGAGATATTAGGAAAGGAAAGATTCAGAAATAACAGCCCTTCCCATAATTCTCTTTCCTGGAAAGATGGTGACAAAGAATGGAAACAGTATTAAGGCCTGGCATGTATAGAATAATCATTTTCCCTTTCTGGCCTAGTAGCATCACAATTTCTTGTTCCCAGATATATTTTAATGAAGAAAAGACTAAATCTAGAGTTCATATTGAGAATATGTTTAAATTTTTTTTTTATGTTCAAGGAAGTAAGAAATGTTTGAATCTGTTTGTTTGCAGTGGGATGCTATTCCTTTGAACTATTTTTATAGGTTTCCTTGAATCTGAATAGCTGTTTTGAGATTGAAATTGTATTTTCAAAAATGGATGACAGCAGGGAAGGGATTATAGCAGTTCTTAGGGGAAAGTGAATTTTTATTTCATTAAATTAAAGGAATATCATGTACCCCTGGGAAGTGAAATGTATGGGGCAAAGACAAAAAGAATCTTGGGATTTACAACAAACCCACCCCTCACTCCTGGTTCTTTACCACTAGGCTATTGTAAAGTAAGTAGAGTATTTTCCAGATGTTATTTGTAATAAAACCCTTTTATGAAGTAGTAGCCATCTCCTCTGGGGGAAAGAAAACCTTTAGCTATAATAGATGTTATAACAGAGATGTAAGTTTGCATTTCAGTTGCAACTTAAAAAGAATCCAAACCGATTGAGGGAAGATTGACTTTTTAAGCTATTGTGCTTTCTTAGACTTGCATTCAGATGCTTCCTCTGCTGTTTTTGAGTTAAATGGCCACTAGGAGATCATCTGGCTTCTTGAGTTTCCTTTTTCTCATTTGTCTTATTAAAATAATAATGACTATTGTGTCTTTCTTACAGGAGGGATTGTTGGAAGGATTGAATATGGTGAAAATATAGGAAATGCTTTGCTTATTCTGAAATATTATATCTATACCAAATGTTAATATTTCATATTTTCTATCTTTCATTTGAAGATTATTTCTGGAATTTTTGTTGTATCAGGACTTATATCTTTATAAAACTAGGGATTGCAAATTGTGGCTCTGCCTCTACATGAGACCACAAGTAGAAATAAGGGCTGCCTGGCTATATAAATAGAAACAGAGCTAGAACTGATGTGGAAATGAGTATGGATATTATCTATTTAAGTGAAATTCAGGAAATGAATTCTACAAACTTGTAGAATTTTAAGACTCAAAAGGAGAACCCCTCTGATCTCCCCATTATTATTATCACACACTATTATAAGGAGCTCATAATTTACAAAGCACTTTCCTCAGAAAACACCTGAGATAAATAGTGGAACTTGTTTACTCGGGAAAACACAAAAAGAGCAGATTATTTTTCATATTAGGAAATTAAATCCTTAAGAAATGAAGTGACTTATTCAAGGAATCACAATTAATAATGGTGGAATATAATTTCCATTATGTTATTTTGCTTGGAACCAACCCTATGAATTATTTTTTAAACTTTTGCCTTCTATCTTAGAATCAATTAGTTCTAAGGCAAAAGAGCAGTTAGGGCTAGGTAATTGAGATTAAGTGACTTGCCCAAGATTACACAGTAAGGAAGTATCTGAAGCCATATTTGAACCCAACTCTTCCCTACTCTAGGCCAGGAGCTCTATCCATTGTGCTATCCAGCTGCCCCAATCCTATACTTTTGAGAGGTAAGCATAGCCTGGAAAAACTACACTACTTTCTTATTTCTCAAATTAAAAGAGCAAACAAAATTCTACTGTCACTTATTCTAACTTCAAAGAACATGCACAATTATTTTATGACAAGATCATGTTCGTGCTTAGGTAGCTAGAACTTGGGAATTGTAACTAGGGAGGTATATGGATGGGGAAAATGTTTATTGTGGTGGTGTTTAGTTTCTAGCATTGGGTTCAGGTTTCTGTTGGCCCTATCATATTTAAATTATCCTAAGATAATTCCTATTAAAAGCCTATGTTCTTATGCATTTGGAAGAGTATTTGCATAGAAAAACTTGCCTGTGGATTCTTATAAATTATTCATAAAAAGAGAATAACCTATTAAACACAATTACACTCTGTATTAATCTATAGCAGTTACTAAAATGCCTGATATTTTAAAACCATATATCTATTTTAATCATATTCCTTGAAAATAGTTACTTTAAGAAGGATGCTAAATATAGACCTGGTCTAGGAAAAACAAATATTCTTAGCTTTTCTTATAGATTTTAAAATATGGATAGATTGGTAAGTCCAGCAGGTAACTATTGACTAACTGATGTGCTATAAGACTATCACATACAGGGAGTGGCTCAATTTATTAAAAAACAAAAAGAAAATAGTTAAAACTTCCAATCCATCTTTTTAGAATTCCTTTCCTAATCATGTTAAGCAGTTTCCTACCAACTTACCCAAAAGCTCTCATCTTACCTTCTTCTGACCAAAGCTATAGGTTTCTAACACTGTCAGGGTAAAGGCAAAAGACATAGTAAACTAAGGACAAAAGACATATTTCCTGTAGCCCCCAGTAAAATCAAAGCCATTGCATAGGAGTTGCCAAACACATAGCCTGCCCCCTAGCATGAGAAAAGCAAATGTATGTTCTTCCAAGAAAATTACCGATTCAGGAGTTCTGTGAGAAGAACATACAATATTCTATACAAAGCTGGATCATACATTGATATGTTGAATTGACAAGTTACATTACTACCTATAGAAAACTCTGTTCAAAGCCAACCTAAGTAAACTAAATCCATTGTCTGTATCTTGTAAATCATTACTAACCATTGTCCCTGCAAAAGGCTTACCTAATACCTTAGTCTACATAATTTTCCCTATAAAGTATGTACCCTCAAATCATTAAACTTTGTCACTGGTCAGCAAAAGGACTTCTCTATGTCTGTATGTCAGTTTGATCCTCCAGTAATCCCAGAATCATTTTTTTCATCCCAGTTCATTGACTGATGAGTAATTTTTCGAGCAAGGCTTAACAATTTCTAAAGTTAGGAAGCCTTACTTAGGGATATCCAGTCAAGAAAGAGAGTAACAAGCTTTGGGAAAAATGAGATGATAATGTACAGACTAAAGACTGTAATATGGTTATTCCTAAATTTAAAGACAATGTCATTTAGAGATTAAGTAGATTTTCAAATGTCTGGTAATGATACTAAAGGGAGTCTTCAAATTTTGTTGCTTCTGAATTTGTATTGCTATTGTCTTATTAATTGGTCTAATTAGCACTTATTCTTTATTATTTGACTGCCTTTTGCTAATCCATCCATGATTTCTACTAATGAAGCTGAACTTGTTAAAACAGATAAAAGCAGACATTCCCTCTAACCTTTTCCATAACAATCACAAGGAAAAAGAGCTGGTTCCCCCAGACACAGCAGAAACTCATATTTAAAACTGGATTTTACAAACCATCCATCATCTTACCCCAAATGTACCATTGGATCTGATTCCCTTCCTCTGCCTACCCATTTGAAGCTCTTTCCCTCTCTAAGTTTATGAAGGTACTGCCATCATCCTCAGTCCTATTTAGAGATGGGAACAGAGCATGACATTTCATTTTCTCTCTATGTGTACCTATTGTTGTTTTGTAACTTGATGACAAATTTCCTGTTTATATTCCTTTTATTATGGTGAATGAGAAAAAAAGTGGTGCTTTGAGTTCTCATGTTTTAAAAATACCACTGCCAAATGTGTATGTGTTAGCTCAGTGTTAAATCGAATATAAAAGAATTAGTAAAAGGAATTGAGATAAACAATAACTTTTTTTTTTCTATTGCTATGATAAATATTTCCATAGTTATTTCAAGGATCCATGATTTTATCAGATTGGTTCTCAGTAAGTCAACTGAGATATATTACTTTTTTTTGTATCTCTAGCATTTCTCACAGTGCCAGGGATACAAAGAAAGACAACTGTGTGTGTGTGTGTGTGTGTATAGATAAATAGATATACATACATAGGCCCAAACAAAACAAATAAATTAAATAGTCTCTATTCTTTAAAGAGCTTATGCTTCACTTTAGTCTATTAAAGTTGGCTCTGGCTAGAAAACATCATGCCCTTATAGCTAACCTTCTGGTGATATATATTTTCAAACTTTAGATTTGTCCCAAGATGATTCACCCAAAGCCTTGGGACAATACTTGAAATTTTTGTGTTCAGCCTTGGTGGAGTTTATACTCTACTAGTATAGCCTTTGGGAACAGGTTCACTTTCATAGAGAGATGCAGCAGTTGGGGAACACTTTTAATGGAAGAGTTTCAGTTAAGGTCATAATTTTTGAAGAAAATAAACATGTTTCTCCAACATCACCTAGAATGACAGGAGAAGTATACAACATTTCATATATAGGGAAACTTCTGTTGTTTAGACATCATTGCTACTGTGGTAGATTGAAAAAAATAATTGTCTTGAAGCTAGAAGACCTGAGATTTGAATCCCAACTTGGATATTTATTAATCTTATAGTGTTCTATATGTTATTTAATTTCTCTGTGTTTCCAGGTCCTAATCTTTAAAATAGGCATAAAATGTTTTCAAAATCCCAAACTGATGTAAATATGGGCAGTTATTATTGTTATTCCCACCTCCTGCCATACTCTAGGAAGAAGATTTATGGATTATTTTAGAATCTAATACGAATGAGCAAACAAGGTGAAGTATCCTTGGATGAAATATTCCAGACAAGAAGGATTAGTTCTCTTGTAATAAGAAAGACTTAATTTGCATTGCATAAGGGGTAAGGAGAAAGCAAGTGCTGATGAGAAGGAAGCCAGTGATTTCCCTAATAAATTAGCTGAGATTGTTTAAGAGGGAAGATATTGTACCAAGTAAATTTTCAGTGTTGATGACATAACTCATAGCTATTTCTGGAGAAAGGGATTGCAGAATGAAAAAAAAATGTTCTTGAAGGCTAACATTGCTAAGAAGGAGAAATTGATGCTTGAATTTAAAGCTTCTAGGGACAGTAGCTTTGTAGATAGTCTAAAACTGTCAGAGTTCAAATAGAAAACTCAGCTAGTCTAGCTATCATTCTGAAAGTCCCAGGAAACTCAAAAGCTATGTGAAGGGTGTATAACCCAGTGGAATTGCTTTTCATCTCGGGAGGAGGGGACAGAAGAGGAGAGGGAGAAATCATGAATCATGTAACCATGGAAAAATACTCTAAATTAAAAAAAACAAAACCAAAAAACCAAAAAACTATGTGAACGGGAAACCAACAATGACTTGAAAATCTAATACCAAGCCCTGGATTATTGCATTTCCTCTCCTTTTTTTTTTTTCTTTAATCTTTGCTGAATCACTTTTTCATGTCTGGTTTCCTACTTCCTTTGCTCACAATGGTATACTAGAAAGTACACAGTAAAAATAATAAGAAGACTCAAGTTTACTAATGATTTCTACCTTCATAACCTTGGGCAAATCACAACTCTTCTGGGCCTCAATTTCTTCACCAGTAAAATTGGAGGGGGAAGGCAGATCTAGATCAGTGGTTCCCAAACTTTTTTGGCCTACTGCCCCCTTTCCATAAAAAATATTACTTAGCCCCCTGGAAATTAATTAAAATTTTTTTAATAGCAATTAATAGGAAAGATAAATGCACCTGTGGCCATCACCACTCCCCTGGATCATTGCAGCACCCACCAGGGGGGCAGTAGCACCCACTTTGGGAATCACTGATCTAGATGATCTCTGAGATTTTATTGCTTTTATGCTATGAATAGTGAAATCTAAAGAAATATACTAGGGATAAAAACTTTGCATTCAAGGCATTCATGTTTTTGAATGATCATCCTGTATTCCCTTACCATCTTTGTTCTAACATCAAGGTCACATTGTGTACTAAAGTAACACCACTGAGCTAATTCATTGATCAGGGGGTTATTCCAAATCTTCACTCAAAGGAAATGATCAGGAAAAAGGATAAACCCTAAGAGCTTGGGGAATGCTATCTTATTTTCATGTAATAAAGAATATTGTAGAATCCTGCCTCAGAACTTAGTGATCCAGTGGGAAAATAGAGATAATAATAGTTGTCAACCTGGAAAAACACAGAACTACTAAAGTAGTCAGCAAAACCAAGTCTTTAAGAGGAAGAGATAGGCCCATAATAATGGGCTGCTACACAGAACCAAGCACCAAAATACTACACAGAGTCAGGACCCTGGGGCTCTGGGGACAGCATCTCTGGGAGGATGAATGTATGATATGATTCTCCAAAGAATAATAGAATTTGGGGAACTTATATATTGTTTGGGGAACTAAGGACAAAGAAGTATGACTGTTTGGCTTTAGGATGGCTACAGGGAAACAAGAAGTCCAATAGAGGATTATCAGGAAGAGTCTGATGCTTTACAAAGGATACAAAGGGAAAGGGTCCAGTCAAGGGCTGGGCTACCTGGGAGAGGACTTTGATACTATGGGAGAAACTACCAAGACCAAAGGGTACTTAACATTTGATAAGATCTACTAGTCCCACCTAAACTGGAACTATTAAGTACTTTAAGGTCTATTGTTCAGTCTGAAATGGGTGAGTCTTGAGACTTCTCTCTGGGGTGAGTTCTCAGGGGACAGGGGCTGACTTGGGGTCCCCCCAAAACCCAGTTGACACAGTTAAGATCTAAATAGTGCTTTAAGGTCTTCAAGAACCAGAGATATGTTGATTTATTTGATCAGATGCTATTATTTCCATTTTATATATGAGAAAATAGAGGTACTGAGAGGTCAAATGATGTGATGGGTTACACAGAGAGTGTCTGAGTTCTGACTGTTCTGAACTTTACACATGCTATCTAGCTGCCTAGAATGACAGCAGTTTATCAGTGATATAATAGAGCTGGCTTATACTGGCTAAGTCAATTAACATTTTTTTAGAATGATCATTTTTATACCTCAAATATTGGCAAGTACTAGAAATCAAAGCTTGATTTTTTATTTTGTTCTAAGAAAGTGATAGAAAAAATGTTAATAATATTGATTAAATTTAAAAGGGTATATTGTATACATTATTTTTTCCCAGATATCCATTTGTTAAACATTTGCTAGCATACCCCATTGAGATTATGCTGACTTTTGAAGGAAGTTGTTTCATTTTAAGTCATTAAAAATACTGTAGAAGTGATGATAATTGTGATTAATATGGCTCAGTACTCATATTAATGTGATAATATTTGTAAAGAGCTTAGCATGGTGCCTGGTACATTGTAGGTAATTAATGCTTGTTCCCTTTCCTTTTCCCATTTCCCTTCCCATCAATAGCTAGAGCTTGAGAAGAATAACTCATGCTGAGAAGATCATTTCCAGAATTGACAGAGCTGGGAGAATGGTGTAGAGATCTACAGGGAGTGTGTGGTTTTTATATTTCTGCCACAGTCAAGAGAGTACTATTTCTGTTTAAAGAGTAAGGTTGTCTCTCTCTTTGAAAAGAAGGTAAAGGGGCCGGGGGATTGTCTTTTCACTCTCCAAGTTATCAGGGAAAACGAAATATTCTTTAAAAACAAATTTGAGATTAACTAAGTGAAAGCAAAAATAGTATATGAAGAGGCAGGGAAAAATACTTTCTTGTGCCAGGTTTGAAGCTGAAAAAATGTGAAAAAAGAAAGGGATGAAGATCTACTGAAATCTTGGAGCTAAGAAACAAGTATAAAGGTCTTTCTGAAAAAGGAGGTAGCATGACCAGAGTTTATCACATAGGAATGACAGTTTCCTGGATGCGAAT
Organism: Gracilinanus agilis; assembly: GCF_016433145.1. Classification (NCBI taxonomy): domain Eukaryota; kingdom Metazoa; phylum Chordata; class Mammalia; order Didelphimorphia; family Didelphidae; genus Gracilinanus; species Gracilinanus agilis. Next base: position 189,679,992 of record NC_058134.1, read on the forward strand.
GTGCACTTAGCAGGGCTTGAAAGAGTTTTGTGTGAATTCTTGCAATTTAATCAGAAAATCATTAAAATAAAAAGATGTTTTGGGGAAGAGAAGGGGTTAAGTTGAGAAACAGAAAGACAGAGAGATAGATGAGAGAGAGAGAGAAAGAGAGAGAGAAAGAGATAGAGAGAAAAAAAGAGAGAGAGAGAGAAAGAGAGAGAGGGAGAGAAAGAGAGAGAGAGAGAAAGAGAGAGAACGAGAGAGAACTGCTTTGCTTAAATATGTCTATCAAGTTAGATGACTTAAAGAATAGCTACAATGTAGGAAGAATAACATCAGGGATGTCCAGAAATTCACTGGTTTAAAAATAATCTCAGAAAGAGGCCAATTATGAAAACCATGACCTTAGAAATCTATACACAAATCCACAAAGTATGAAAGCAAACATGATTAAAGGTTCTAATACAAGAAGGAAAATTTGGCATTACAGATATTATGATTTGGTGGGATAAGATTTGTGACTGGAATATAAGTTTGAATGTCTCTATCTTATTCATTATATTTTTTCAAGGCAGCTAAATGACATAATAGATGTCTCTTAATTCTCACCTTAGAGTCAAGGAGACTTGATTTCAACTCTGGCCTCAGGGGCAAACTAGGTGGCTCAGAGTGCTAGATCTAGAGATGGGAGATGAGTTCAAATGTAGCCTCAGACACTTTCTGGCTGAGGGATCCTGGGCAAGTCAATTAACCCCAGTTGCCTAGCCCTTACCATTCTTCTGCCTTAGAATTAATACTGGTTCTAAGACAGAAGGTAAGGGTTTAAAAAAAATCTGGCCTCAAACATTTAACTGTGGGAACTTGGACATGATATGTAATCTGTTTGTCTCAGTTTCCTTAACTTAAAAATGGGAATAATAATAGTACCTACCAACCACACAGGTTGTTGTAAGGATAAAATGAGATATTTGTAAAGTGATCACAAAGTGCCTGGCATCTAGTAGGAACTATATAAAGGCCATCATCATCATCATCATCCCCTTTATATGAAGATTAGATTTGAATGTTATCAGTAGTTTTGAGATAATCCTAATTGTAATTCTAAAATAGTTAGCATAAGTCATAATTTTAGCAGGCTTTTGTGAATATTCTGGTACAAATTTTAAGGTTTTGGATTGAGGGAATAGCTGCTTTTGCAAGGCCTTAATGCCAGCCCCACCCTTGAATGTTGCTCTAACAAGCACCCTAACTTGTGATCCATTATACATCAGGATGCCCGACCTTTAGTTCAGAACCTGGCACCAGTCATCACCCACTCTTAGCCCAGGCATCACTGCTTCCCCACTTTCCATCAAGTGATTCTTAAGTCATGGTCAAAAGATTTCTTTCACCAAATAAGGGGCACTTCCTAGTTGACTTAATCTATGGACAAATAAGGGGTGCTTCCTAGCTGACCGAACCAATAAATATTGCTTCTGGGTGTAAAGACTTTTGCAGGAAGCCATGTTGGCCAAGCATGAGTGCCAGTTACTTGGTTAGAACACAGAATGCAGTGAGGGCGTTTTGAGCTGGCATGAGACCAAAGTCAGTTGAGATTGGACTATAAAAGCAGAAGAAATCAGTGCATCATTCTCTCAATCTAGGGAGATAGGTGGGAGGAAGGGTCATCTCAGAATTGTCTCATAGCTAGGATTAAGTGCCTAAACTGCTGTTAGGGAATTCTGTGTTTCCCAGCATTCAACTCCATTACTGCCAACATCTATTAATCAACACCAAATATCAGCATAAAGCCAACTGGAAGATCAACCATAAAAACTATCTCTTAGTGGACTGAAGAAACCTTCAAGCTTTGAGGCTAGACCTTAGGCCTAGCCAGACAATTGGCCAAACAGGCTTCAAGATACTAGCTGATTTACAATCAACTACATAGTTCGATAAAGGTTTAGGATTTTCCTTTAATCCCTCTTTCCTTCACAAGTTCCCCAGTCCTTTCCTTTACCTTATCCATTATCATTAAATAGCTGTATTAAGAAAGCCATCACTGACCTGGTTATTCTAAGAGTTCCAGCAAGTTGTTAGTTAGAGATCCATCTACCTGGCCTTTGGTGAAGGTAGTTTCATAATTATTGATCTTCTGAACAAATCCATCTTAAATCACAGTCAGAGATTGAAATCAAGAATCATCATCCTTGAAGTTATTAACCACTTAAATTACTAATTGGGGAAACAATCATTTCCTCATTAGTTAGTATTTAGGTGGGAACTAGGGAAAGCATTCAACTGGCCCTTCATATCAGCTGATACAGTTTCAAGCAGCAGCGAAGGATCAATGAAGCTGCTGCTAAGCAAACCTATCTTGGTATCCAGATAGGAGGTTTCATCAAACCTCTCATCAGTTCCCACCTCCATCTGTAAGATTCCTGGGGCTGCACAATAATCATCTACTGAGTTCCCCGAGGATCATTACATGGATTGTCTCTATTCTTGGAGGAGTATGACTATTGTGTACTATTTTTGTACTGGTATTTTTGTATTTGGGTAATAAAGGAAAGTCTCTCAGTGCTCGGGGTCCTCTGGTCATGACCAGGGGTCTAGCTCTGTTGTGGGATCAGCCCCCCAAAATAAACCTTTTTCTTTATGTCTTGGACATTTTGCTTATCATTTGCATACCTGTGGTTAGAAAAATTATGCAACACATCATCATCATCATCACCATCATCACGGTCATCAATCATCATCATCATCACTGTGTTAATTTGAAATATGACTGATGTTGGGATAGAGGCACAGGATATGTAGAAAATATAGGCAGGTGTTGGGGCACAATAGAATTACACATTAAGAAAATATACTTATATAGGGAAATGTATGAACCAGAAGAAGGAATCATGTTATATGACATTTGGGTAAAAAGGAATGGATTCATAAACAATAATTGTCATTGAAGAATGCTAGAGACAAAATAGACTAAAAAAAAGAACTACATTAAAGTGATAAGTTTGGTAAATGGATTAAAAATGTAGTAGAGTACAATAGAGTAGTGATGGGTGATTTGAATTTTTAATTCTTTCCCTGAGTAGAATGTAACTTCTTTGGGAATAAGAACTATTAAAGTTTTTACCTTGGTATCTGCAGGTCCCAACCCAGTGTATGACACATAGAAGGCCCTCAATAAATGCTTATGAAGTACCTAGGGGCACATCTGTACTCTGAGGATGCTAAAAGAAAAAAAAAAACTCTACCCTTTGATCCTTTTTAAGAACTTTTTTAAAGAAAAGGCAACTGGAGTTTCCCCAGGCTGAAATTAACTACCTCTCTCAACTTTGAATCTAGTTCGATTCAAAGTTCCTTCCTAGGCTGGGATTGGTCCTCATACAGATCAATCACATGCCCGGAAGTAGAGGGGGGCGTTGTCCCACCCCAGCACAGGATTGGTCCAATTCAAGACCAATACCACACTAGGAAGTAGGGGGCATGGTCCCTCCCCAGCACAGGATTGGTCCTTTTAAGACCAATTCCACAACAGGAAGTAGTGGGGAGGGACTTCTGGGGCACACTGCAGGATGCAGTTCCCCCAGCCACAATACTTCAAAACCCACAACTCACAGGATAAATCCTCCTGTAAACCTGCAGGGATGCAGAGTAAACATTCAATTGTGAGGTTGCATTCCCTAAAACCATAGCTCATGAGCTCCCACCAATGTCTTATCTATAATAGTCAGCCAAATGACATACTTTATCAAAAACAGTCATTTAATGAAATGATATGCTCAGAAAAGTAGCAATAGCTACTATACCCCGGGGGCTTACTTTCTTACAAATACATTGGTACCTTGATACATGAGCACTTCAAGTCATGAGAAGTCAAAATTGGGGGTGGGGTGGGGTTTGCTTTAAGACAGGAAGGGATATTTGAATCATGAGCTTCAGCACATGGGAGGAGGCAGAGGTGAATGAGGCAATCAGTACAAGTGAGATTAAGGAAATGTTGAGGATTTGGGGAAAAAATGAAAGTTTATTCAAAAGACACACCCAGAAAAATAGGTTGTGTAGTAGTAGTACACAAAAAATAGTAGCTGTGTAACGGCACTTATTTCACTCATTATAAAAAGGTTCCAAAAGGGGGAAAGAAACAAACTTCCATGAAAAGTTTTTGTTGAAATCGAGGAAAGTGTGGCAAAACAGCCAAAATTCAATAAAGAAAATGATGATGATAATTAGATAAAGTAAAAAAAATAGTTGTTTAGCAATAAAGTTACACATCATAAGTAATGTATGAAGTCAATTTTGCATTTAAATGCAGCGTTAGGTGTGTAAAGAGTAAATTATGTTAAGTGATAGCGCATAAAACGAAAACCTTCTTCACCAGCATCTTTGCCTGACTTGGAAGGTAAATAACATTTCATAAACAAGTTTATTTCTTTACATTCTTTCTTAACTATAAATATATTTGTTTGCAATTTATAAAGTACATTTTTGGATTTAAAATATATGCGTAAAACAAAAAATTCATGTGGATTTTTAGGGCCAGAATGGATTAATTGTATTTTCATTTATTTAAATGGGGAAATTTGATTGGACACAGGAGCAAATTGAGTTATGTGCTTGGCCATGAAACAAATTAAACTCGTGTATCAAGGTACCACTACAGATGTAAGAACAGAGGGAAAACTAGTCGTAAATAGGGACTGCTAAATAGATAACAAGTTCAGCCAGGGTATCTTTATGGAGACAGTTCCCAACTCTCAACACTGAAGATTTATGGCAAGACTGCTTTTGAATTATGTCATTACACTGGTTCCACAAGTCCTTATCCCCTACTGATCTTTTCCTCTCTGCTAGAGCTGCTAGACTGGTTCTGTAGTATCCACTGGATACTGCTCAAAAGCAAGAATAATCTCAGATGATTCTTTGTTACAGTCTCCACAGATGTTTCTCCACTTGATATTACTCCACTATAGGGTGCACTTGCTTAACTCTCCTCTCTGTTAACTCCCATTTCTGATTCTGCTGAAATCATCTATATTGATCTGTTTCTCTCGAAAGAGCAGTTGTTGACTTGAATTCCCCCTCTTTGCCCCCTTAAAGCCCATAGCTTCCCCTCATCACCATACTCTCTTAGAATAGATGGAAACCCTTATTTGTGGACCAACAAAAAGCTTCACCTTGGGTTTTCTTATTTTACTTCTTTCAGATCTTGACTACAGTGACTTCTAATCTCAACAAATCTTGACTAAAAATAAATATAACATCTTAGAACAAGAAGCAGAGTCCTACAAGTTAGCTAATGCCCTCAGATTTGATTTATTTTTTTTGTATGTATTCCTCTTCCTGGTTCACAGACTTGGGTCTCTCTGAAATTTACTTTGGAGATCTCTCTAAATACTTCCTAATGTTAATTTTTGAAGACTACACAATAAATCAGGTAATGATTATTTACCTAATAGCAGATGCTATTGCTACTTTTCTGAACATATTTTATTTAATGAATTTGGTTTTGATAAAGTATGTCATTTGGCTGACTATTGAAGATAAAACATTGATGGGAGCT